>NC_141778.1:27843485-28143485 GCF_054643075.1 Acanthaster planci | reverse complement strand
TACATGTACATCTAAGGAGTGAGGTCAAATTAAAGAACAAATTTGTCAGACAAATATGAATTTCTAGATTTGAATTTTACTTTATCAGGAAAAAGGTACATGAATGGGGGAAAAAAGAGTGACAGAGCGGTTTCAAACAAGTGCGTTTAAAACCAGCTGGGGGCTGGGTATTCCTCCAACACATTTAGTGTGGGTTGGGTCTACTAGAGCATACCTACCCACACAGTCACTGCATATTTCCCATGTGGCTACATACATGTATTATTCGCTGAAAAGCTTTGATCATCCGTGGTGCACCCTGACCCCCCACAATGCAGCACGGCTTCACTGCCATGATCATCCTTCTTTTCGAAAGCAACCCAAAAAGGATCGGAGCCAAAGTGGGGAAGACGGGCGGGAGAGAACTGTTTGGGTAGGTACGTATGCTCTAGTAAACTAAACCCACACTAAATGTGGGGGTGGAGTCTAAGGGACCCAACCTACCCAAACAGTAACTAAATATGCAGAGTAACACCGACCTAGGAAGGGCGGGTCAGTGATAACCCAAAAGTGTCAGTCATGAGCACAACAAAATAATAATGTGAGGTACTGTATGGATAACAGAGCACTGTTTACACTAGAGAGAAAAAAGTTGTTATCACCAAGTAATTTGTGAGGTCTCAAGAGCCTCGATATAACAGTATTCTACATGTACCATACTAAGGGGTAGTAAAAAAGCAATAAACTCACTAAGTACTGATCTTCAGACTCTCCATGAACCCAGTCTGCCAGCAGCCCTCGCAACCTCTGAACTGCTGAAAGTAGGATCGTCTTGCCACGTGCGGAGTCACTCTGCAAGATATCCCTCAGGTAGACGGAGGTGAATGTAGACAGAGACTTCCAGCATGCAGCTTTACAGATGTCTGCAATGGAAATCCCACAGGAAATAAGACCAAGAAGCAGATACTGCTCTCACATCATGTGCTCTGATATAACGTTGTCTCTGATTATCAGGGTGGGATGGTCAATTTGGGTTGGCAAATTGAGTGGCTGAGACTATCCAGCGTGCTATGGTGTCTGTTCCTGCTGGGCAATGTGACTCGGTAGAAGTAATGAAAAGTTGGGAAACTGTACTTCTCAGATTCTTGGTTTGGGCAAGATACCACTTCAGGGCACAAACTGGGTACCAGTGTTTGTCCTCATCATCCCCCATATGCAAAGCAGTTGTCAGTACAGAAATGTCCGGCAGATCAAAAGAAGAAGTCTGATTTTTGGTGAGGAAGCCAATAGACGGAACGAGGTGGATGCCAAATGGCTCCCATCATAGATGTCCTCCAGCAACAGAGAGGGCTTGAAGCTCATATCCCCTTCTGGGAGTAGTCACGGCCAGGAGGAAGGCCAGCTTAATGCTAGAATGTATCAGGGAGACGGTACTTAAAGACTAAAAGGGGGTACCAGTGAGTATCCACAGCACTGTACTCAGTCCCATGACAGGACTAAATGTTTTATGTGGGGGCATAGAATAAATATGCAGTGTAGGAGATGGTGAAGGGCAGCGTTACTGGAAATGTTGGATCCATCCAATAATCCATGGACGGCAGCCAGAGCTGATCTGTAGTTACGGATCATAGAATCTTGTACACTGGAATGAAAATGCATGTTCGTCGCACCACATAGCGTAATGATGTATTCTGCTGTTGTACACCTTGTGGGTGGAAAAGTGTCGTCTCTGTGCAGCCACATTGCTAGAAAGTCCCGCTGAGCGGAGGGATCATTGGACAATGTCCAGCAGGTTAGGTGAAGATCCTCAGGTGCCAGATGGAAAATCCCTGATTTCGGCTGACAGAGAATATCCGGTCTCTTTGGAAGGACAACAGGTTGCTAAACCAGGAGTCTCGTCAGTCGAGGGAACTACAGTTGACGTGGCCAGAAAGGAGCAATTAGTAGAATCCGACAGTGATCATGCTCTATTTTGGAGATGACCAGTGAGACCAGAGAGATTGGAGGAAATGCGTACGGCAGTAGGCCAGTCCAATCGATCTGAAGGGCGTCCGTAGCCAACATTCTCAGTGCGGCATCCTGGTACAGAACATTGGGAGTTGAGTATTGTCCACCGATGCAAAAAGGTCGCCGTGCAGCCTTTCTATCACCGAGAACAGAGTCTTGACGATGTCAGTGTAAAGGGTCCATTCTGTTGGTCGGATCATGTTCCGTGACAGTGCATCTACTATGATGTTGTCAGGTTCCACCAGATGGATCGCTTGGATGGTGACTGCGTGACTCTTCCCCCAGTGTAAGATTTCCACTGTGAGGGTGCACAATCAGAGGGAGCGCGTACTGCCCTGATGGTTGATATATGCCACTGCCGTTGAATTGTCTGAGCAGACCAGGATGATTTTGCCTTTGATATGTCTGTGGAAATGACACAGAGCTTTGAATATCGCTTATAGTTTCAGAACGTTGATGTGATTCTTCTGAAACTTGGAGTCCTAGCTCCCTGACACGTGATGTGGGGGAAGGGAGGCCCCAGCCGATGGATGGCACGTTCGTTGATATGACTAAGTTGGGTTTTGTTCACCTGAAGGAGAGCCCCGCCTCTAAGTGATCCTTTTGCAGCCACCAGAGTAGGTGTTGGTCGATATCGTCTGAAACGTGTACCAGTAAAGTGATGGGATCCAACTTGGGGGGATACAAAGCAAGTAAGTAGAACTATAGTAGTCTCATCTGTAATCTGCACTATGGCACCAGGTCCACCACGCTGGCCATGAGGCCAATGAGACGGAGCCAAGCCAAGGATGGGAGGTGACTGCGACGTGTGAGAAAGGGAGATGCAGTCCCGAAGATTGTTGACTCGGTCTGCCGTTGGGGTGATGAGACCTCCGTGGAGGTTAAGTACCACCCCTAGATAAGTTAGGTGTTGTGATGCCATCAAGCTCGACTTTTCTAAGTTGATTAGGAAGCCAAGGCGGGTAGTAAGATCACAAGTCAGGTGAGTTGCAGCGACAGTTTCGGCTTGAGTTCAACCCACGATCGACCAGTCGTCCAGATACTGGAAACTCATGATGTCGAGTTGGCGTAAGTGGGCCGCAACAGCCTTGGATATGCAGGTGAAAACTCTGGGTGAAGTCGATAGAACAGAAGGGCCTGGAACTCGTATGCTATCCCTTTGTTTTTGCAGAAGAGAATTTATCTCCAACTCCAGTGCCAAGCATTGATCCTTATGGCAAGGAACAGGAGTTGGACGTAGAATCACCTCAGGCTGCAGGGTGCTTGTAAACTCAAATAGATATCCGTGAGCGAGTGTCATAAGTACCCAGCCGTCCAAGGTGATGTCTCTCCAGAACCCTACCAATTGTTGAAGGCGGCCGCCCACAGGTTCAGAATTGGCAGTAACCAAAGTCAAAACAGAAGTCATTTGTGACATCCCCTGAAAAAATGGGGGGCGCGCAATGAACGTTCACTTCTGTGAAAAGTCTGGTTTGCAGTGGGGTTGGTACGGATGGTGGGTGAAACAAGGAATGCCGGGGGGGGGGCTTGGTGTGTTGCAGGCCTAGTCCGACTGGAACTACGTGGCCAAGGTTGCTGCGACGTTGAAGGTTGAGTTTCGCAGAGGGATATCTTCTTTGCTGTATCAATCCGCTTAGCCTCGGTCTCCAGCATGTCAACAAACTTGCCAGTGAAAAGGTCTTCACCAAAAAAAGGAAGTTGCTGGAGTTGAGTCTTAACGCCCTTGTGAGGAATATGCATAGCATCAAGGTTGTTGGATCTTCTCGTCAAAGTTAATAGACAGGAAATTCAAGCTAACTGTTCAAATATACTGTTCAGTCCCTCGTCAAAGCCCAGGAGAGCAAGGGCCACAAATCCAGGGAGACCAGTGAATTCTCCTTGCATACACGGGCAGTGTACTCCAACAGCAGGAGCAGGTAGGCCGAGCAAGCGTTGCATCCTGCAGGGTTTTATCCTTGTCTTGGAAAAGTCCACGAGGTCTTCCCAAGTTTGTGATTATCTTGTCTTTGGCTGCATTGGGAAGGTCTGGAAGCGACAGGAAATTCTTGAAATCTTCCGCCGGGAAGTGGTAGCAAGATGCAGCTCGGCTAGGAAGAGCACACCATTGCTTGGCTTTAGCAAGGGATTTTAAACATTACCACACACGAGCAATCAAGCGTTAACTCGAAAAGATCAACTCGGTAGTCTCCAGTGGAACTGAGTGTCGTTTAAACAAACCGTGACTAGAGTCTTCCTCCAGCGGAGCGGCTGTGGGTAGGCCAAGTATTTGAATCATGTCTCATTGAAGAAAACAGAGACAGCCCTCGGCCAGAGTCAGAGCGCCTATAGAATCTACGTCTTCCTCCTTGGAAAATACCGCCAGTTGTCTAGTCAGGGACAGGGTTGCATGCAGATCTGAGCCCAGCACAGTCTTGTGGGGAATACACCACTCTTGTAGGGGATAGACCGCTCTTGCAGGGGAATGCCCGGTTGGAGCGATCCTGGTATAGAGTCCAGGTCAGTGTCAGGGTGACTTGCAGTTAAGGGGTGTGGAAGCGACTGGTCCGCCAGAGACTGGTCCAAGTAGGTGGAGGCAGGAGGGGGTCTGTCGTTGGGCCAAATTAATAGATTGAAAAGCCGACATCCATGTCTCAGAAGTCTGATCATGCCAATTGGAGCGGTGTTTCCTGGCTGGTTTGGAAGTACAAGATGAGGGAGACAAGTGCTTGTGCTTGCTCTTCCTAGCAGGTGACTCGGTGGTGGAAATGGCAAACGTAGGTGGGACACCCGGGAATCGTTCTCAGTCGATGTCATTGGGGACTACGAGTATCAGGGGGACAAGCCCGGAGAGGACGGGCCTGGGGACCTGGTGGCCAGGAGAGACCCAGTTGAAAACCGGAACTGCATATGGGCTGCAGTGGTTTGAAGCCCCGATGGCACAGAAGTCCGGTGGGCAGTGCAGTCCCCAAGGGGGACTGGCTGAGTGCTGTGGTGTCGTGGCCCAATAATATACTGGGTGTGGCAGACCCAAACACTAGTGGGGAGCCTGGCCCGTGAGCCTCAGTCTCTGAGCAAGAGAGAACACCCTGGGAGGTCTCTGGAGAAGTGGTCTTTTTGGCCAATGTCAAAGGGCGGCTAATGCTCTGTGGAACGCTGGCAGGAGTGCTGTGTCTGTTCCTCTCAGCCATGGCAGGTGAAGGGCATTGCTAGCCCTTGTTGGCGGTGTGGCAAGCTCTTGATGTCAGTTGGGCAGCTCGAGAGATGTCTGATGGGGCACTCCCTCGGGAGTCCCGGCTGGCTCACCAGGCTGGCAATAGACCAAGGAGACAGGGGCCACACCAGATCCTGGTGGTGACCCTGCTCAGGTCTTCCACAGTCAACCACGGAGCAGGCAGAGTAAAATTTGGTCTTTAATTCGTCTCTGTCGGTCAAATCAAGTGACCCTTCCTTCTGGTTGAACCCGGAAGTGACTTATTGTTTAAAAGTGATAACAGGTATGTACTTGTTTTCAATAGTGTTAGTCTGTTGGGGTATAGTATTCTTCAACTGTTGAGTGCCCTCCAGGTTGAAAATTTTGTAAAATGGATTTTTGTGGCAACGTTTGTCGGAATCGCCTGAAAACTGATGTGGAAGATGATTTTCAAGATGTATTTTTGCGTTGGGGAGATGTTAATTATATATAACGGGTTTGCCCTTACCCAACGTATATTAATAAGCACTGTATGCTCAGAGCTTGTCCGAGAGCTTGCGAAAAAACCTCACAAGCTTACTCGGGTGGGACTCGAACCCACGACCTCCTGCTTACTAGTGCAGATGTCTTAACCACTCGACCACCGAGCTTGCTGGGGTCGGCTGGCCGATCCGAGTCAAATGATCTTAAGATGATGGATGATGATCTTAAGCCAATTAACATATCTGTGAAAGTTGGGCCCAATGACATCATCAGACTGGAAGTTATAATGAAAAGAGTCATTTTATTCTTCAAAATTTCCTAAAAAATCAACCGTGCGAGCTAAGTGTGAATTGCCCATTAGCTGATAGCTTAAACATTGTAGTTGTTTGCACCAAGTGCATAACTGGCTTACTTGTTCACACAGATGAGGTGCCGATGACAAAAACAGTGTATATATACAAAATCCCATTTGTACATATACACTGTGTATACATGTATACTTCTATGTGGGTGACCAAGTTAAATCTACCTGTAATGGAAACATTGCACAGTGCATAGGCATACTTGGCAGTGAAATGGCGCTGAAGTAAGATCACTTGGTATGGAATACCAAAAGACCAAAATGTTTTAAATCCAATAAAACCTATTCCGTGCTTTTTTTCAATGAACACAATGTTCACTTGAGTTTTACATATCCATTGGGTTGAAACCTTGCAGGTAGCTAGGGAGGATGTTACAGACAATCATTTACATGTACAGTGTACTCCAAGGGACAAATCATGTGACGTTAGAGGTGCACTCTTCAACGCATTATATCTCCTGAAGTACACGTCTGATTCAGTTGAAACCTGGCAGATGTCTATAAAGCAAAGTGTAAAAGACAAACAAATGACATCACGTGATGATGATGCCATCATGTGACAAGTCACATGACATTAAAGGAGCACTTTAAGCACTGTATCTCTGAAAATGCACATCCGATTGGATTTAAACCTTTCAGATATCTTGACAGGGAAGTGATTTAGACAAATATTGACCTGATGTGATGATGACATCATCAAGTGAAAAGTCACGTGACATTAAATGTTCACTCTTCAACGCACTTTCCTGAAGTACATGTACAATTGGGTTCAAACCTTGCAGATATCTAGAAAGGGATGTGCTGTAGTTAAAAATTGACATGATGTGATGATAACGTCAACAGGTAACAAGTCACGTGATATTAAAGGTGCACTCGTCAAAGCACTATGTCTCCTGAACTGCATTTCTGACTGGGTTCAAACCTTGCAGATACCGTATCTTGAAAGGGAAGTGTCATAGATGATGTGTTGATGACATCTCCAGGAGACAAGAAACCTGACATAAAAGGTGTACTGCTTAGGCCCTTTATCTCCTGAAGTACATGTCTCATCGAGCTGAAACTTTGCAAATAACTAGGAAGGAATATTTACAGGAGAAGTTTTAGACAAAAATTAACCTCATGTGAAGATGACCTCGTGATGTGAAAAGTCAAGTGACCTTAACGGTACAATCGTTAAAGCGCTTTATAACCTGAAGTGCATGTCTGATTGTGTTGAAATGTTTCTGCCCCAAAGCCTATTTGACTTTAATCCTTTTGCAACTTTCAATCTTCATCAAACTCAGGGTTCTTGTAAAAAAAACACATGGACTATATGCAGATTTATATAGAAATCTGTCCATTGCTAAGGGGGGACCAGTTCAACATCGTTCAACACCGTTTTCCGAGACTAAAATGCCAGTTCTTAGTCAGAGAACAAGGTACATCTTTAGCCAATTCACCGAGTGTGGTTGCACACAGTGCACGGAAAGGTCTCATTACATGAGAGGTGCCATCTTGTATTGTGAAAGCCTGTGTTCACGTACATACAGGGTACGTGTACGCATTGTACCAATGGCATGCATGTCTGTCAAGCGTCGTGCAGCATTGATACTGCCTGGTACCAGCATTTCATCCTTTTCGAAGTCCAATGATTTGATGATGTGAGGATTCTAAAAAGGGAAATCTCATAAAAGTGAAATTGAAAGACAGAAATCTGGGGAAGTGAAATCATCATGTAAATGTCGGAGATTCACCCCAAAATTCGAAGTCGTCCCCATCTCATCGTTCTCATTTGGTAAAACCCATGGAAGAATCGCCACAGTGTAAAACTTTGCTCGAAGAGCTACTTTTGCATATACATGCAGATTTCTGGTCTTCGAAAATAAGAAAACATTTTTGCCAAATTTGTTTAATTTGCTGCAGAAATGCTGGAAATATACCAGACAAGAGTGAAGAAAAACAACACCGTGATGGCAGAACAAAGCAGAGGAAAATTCAACAGCAGCTAAAACTCACCAGGGAAATGAATCAGAAATGGAATTTTGTGTCTGTATTTTTTTAGTGGTATATTTGCTGAAAAGATCCCACAAAGAAATATTTGTGTTTTTCATTGCAACTTTGAGTGTCCTTTCAGAAACTGGTGCTTGTCTAATTAAAGCCAATCAGCATAATTGTTAAATAATTAGACAACTACTTGGAAGCTATCAGTCATGGTTATTATGTTTAGGTCCTGACCTAATAAGTAGGGTGTTTATTATGCAATAATTGACAAGTCTCACTTGGAGCTTTGAAATTGTTTATTTCTGAAAATTGTTTATTGTTTTGTCCACTGGTAATTAAAACAGGGGCCTTCATAGAATGATTTTGTGTGGTTTTTTGATGAAACAGCTCTTATAATTTTTTGTAATTCTTGTATGAAAACCTTCACAATGCAGTGTACAAGTAATTATTGCTACCATGTTCAAGACGAAAGCCATTCACGCACATGCACAATAATGTTGGATTTTGAATAGGGAATTGCAATTGGTAGCATGGGTACCGTATTCAAAAAAGCAACCCATAAGGTCATCCATGTACATTCATTTGGCCGTTTTGCCCTGTATTCGACCTGAAGTTTTCAAATTTTCAGCACTATCTGAAAAACCACTGCACTGAAACTCCCATTACCTTTTTTTGGTAGCGTAATCATTTTCTAAAGTGATTTGGGAGCCTAGTCAATCTGGGTCTGGCACCAGTCATTATACAGATCCTAATTTCATGTCATGCACATTATTTTGTTTGGCCTTTTTTGTGGATATATTAAGATCTCCAGCATAGCAATCGGCAGCTAGGCCAAGACAGGACAGTGGGAACTGGGTGCCGGTGGCTTGTCAAGTGTACGTAGACCAATGAAACTTATCCAAAGGACCGGGCGGGACGGGTTCGTTTTTATTATTGGGTGACTTGTCAGGAACGAAGCATGATCAAATGGCTGCAGAGGTAACTAAGTTGATAGTGGGGTTTTTTATCTCCACCAAAATGGCAGTCATGGGGTAAAACTGCAGAACCCATTATGACCGACAATCAGTAATCAGCCATTATGCAAACATCAGCTTTTTCAGTTCAACCAAGTAGTGGGGTTTTCTTGGAGTATTAAACACTCCCCCAAATGAATAATTTGACATAGGCTTAAACACGTTTGGAAAAAGTTTCCTTTTTGTTGCATGTTTTGCATACTTGGATGTCTTAGTGATTTTTCCTATTACACTAGTCTCACTTTTGGCACTTCGTGAAAATTGCCCATGAAATAAAATGTTAAACTTTGTTACATTTCAACGAGCAGGAAAGTATTTAGGTTCAGTTTTGTTTGCAAATCCATACAGCTGTACCATGCAAAATTGGGTCACTTCCCGACATTTTCCCTTGTGTTTATGATCTTGAGTAAAGTAAAATGGCATAACAACCACTTGGAAACCTGCTGTCGATGTACATTTGATCAACTCTTATCAACAAATAAAAAAATTAACAGTATGCTGAAACAATCGGCCTTCAAGCAAAAGTAAATATTCAAAATAAATATTCAATATACTTAAACTCTCAAGATAAGGGAAAAACTGATGGTTGGCAACACTAAACAGAAAACCTGAAAGTAAAAGGCCACCCAGTAATCTTCAAGAACCCTTGCGCCTTCTGTTGATGGGAATTTTACATAGACAGTCCAGACGTTGGAATCTTCGGAAAGAATGATTCTAACTGTAACCATCCCAACAGACACTCATTTCAAAACTTTCCCCTTCATCCTCCTTCAGTAGTTTTTAGGAAAGGCCATCTGGAGACGGGTGAAACAAATTTCATTATGACCTTTCACTTCTGGCATTATCCTTCCTACCGGTAGTTCTTCTTCATGCACATTTGTTTTCTTTGCTGTGCTTACATTGAAACAAGATTGTACAACATTGCTAAGATTTATTTAGCTCCAATCGATGGGTAATACATTCAGTTGAGTTGATCTGACGCAATTCCTGTCAACAAGCCTTGGATTATACTTCATAATCTTTCATAAAGGTGGGTTATTGCTTTAATTTTTTTCCTCATAAATTAACAAATCCTTAAAATGTTTTGGTCCATTTTGTAATTTTTTTTTTGAAAGACAATCCTAAAGTATGATTCTGTTACTATGTATGTATGCAAGACTACCAAATACACAGCTCTTCATGTATTTCAGATTTTCAGAAATGATAGGTCATTTTTTGGCAGGATATTTCTCTTTTGGGTACCAATCAGTAAATTTTTCAGTTTCCATAAATTTATATGCTAGCAAATATTTTACAAAGGGTCTTATTGCTGTTTTTAAGAAGTACCCGAGCCAGAAACTACTGTAAATTGTAAAATTTTTGCATGCAATTTTTTTCAATCCAATGGTTTTGGAAACGTGCCATAAAGGGTCAACTTTCAGGCTCTATTCAAGTACCGGATATGCAGTGGCATTTGCACGCGGTAGCTACTGGACACTTTCACCATTAGGGTGTGCTGGTTTGCAAAAAGCACTCAGAAAGCAAAACTAATTTGCATAACAATTAGGTATAGTCTGTAGAAAACAGTCTGCAAGGCCTGGATCAGCCCCACTTTCAAATTGGGTGTGACTCGGCAAGACTTAACAAACCCAGTAAATTCACTGTTTAGAATTAACATGAAACATGGGGACAAGGGTCAAAGCCGCAAACCCGTATTATGTAAGTGGGTATACCGCAAATGATCCAAAACTGTCCCCTGGACAGGAGAGTACCCATAATTGTACATTGAATATATATTGGCAAAAAAAGATGCTGAACACGGCAATCCACATACAAAACACCAGATATACCGGTAGTGTGACTGGTAAACCCCACCATCACGCAAACACCAGTGATTGTAAAGTTTGCCTCAACTTTGCCGACTGTCGGCATCAAAATGCTGCAGATCCCTCCACACATTCATCTCATAACGAAGCCTGTTTGATATACATGTTCATTTCTTTTTAAATCACATCATGAAAAAATATCGCAATATCTGATATCATTGCGATGACGTCATTTTCCATTCATAAAATAAACACGACCGAAATCACCACTATGTCTTGAAAGCCACATTAAAAAACCGATGTATATATATTATCTCTATATTTAGAAATCTAATGCTGATGGAAAGCAAATTTCAACATGGAAATTGTGGACATCAAATTATCATATCCTGGCACCGTACGGAAAAAGCCATTTCCACACACATATCAGCGGTAAGGTTCAATAACGCAACCCCAAAATGAACAGAGCACATGTGTATTACCAGAGGGGCTACTGGTATTGATGCCCTCACCTCATTTCTAAGGCGGCATTTCTAAGTCGTCATTCATTTCTCGTAGATCTGCATGTTTCAATTGGTCCCTTTTCTACAAGACCACAAAAAATCCTTCATATAAGTCAGCTTCGGTATCAGTTTCCTTTGCCATGGTTGCCAAGAAGCGTCAAGTGACAAGCCCTACACTGCTTGACTGATGTCTGTTTATTGACAGCACGTTGTTGAGCACATTCATACCAGGGACCCCTCTAGTGCTACACGCATGTGCTCTGTCCATTTTGGGGGTCGCCTTATTAAACGAACTTAACCATTGCGCACATACATTTCCGTGTGCGGTATGACGATCTTGAGTCCCGAGCGAGAGAGCCGACTTAGCTGAAGTTTACTGTACAATACTAATATATTGTGCGTACTGTATGTTGGTTTGGATCGACCCCTTAATACTTGTAAGACCCTTGCAGCTGCTTGGGGCCAACAGTGGCTTTGTGGTTTGAGGTTTTCAGTGGAGTATTGGTATGGCCTAAATGCAGGGCTCAACACGCAGTGCACTGACATCCTTATGTGCGTGTACAGTACATCGTTTGGAGCTTATTTTCGGCATATCGATTCACACAATATCTCGATACATGTTTTTACGAACGATACGATATCTGATATCAACATCATATTGAAATATCGTGAAATATTGTCATATTGAACAGGCTTACTTGTGACAGTGTTAATGTTCTCTTTACATTGCATGATTTGCCACAAAGGTGTTTTCGTGAAGTGACACCCCCACAATGGACATTCCGAGACAAATGCTTTTGAAAATGGTATCTGTTTTGTCACATGTTTTGAGTCACTTTTGTGCAGCCGATTGAGAAGTTAGATATCAAATATATGAAAAGTGATTCATTCATAAATTTTTCATCACTCTGTGAAAAGAGTAAAGCCAGGAGGTCTACATGACTATCTGTATTACATTATACAGAGGTTTATCCTCAATTTTGTTCGCAATTCCGTAGAGGTGTACTGCTCATATAGGCCTACTTTTGTCAAAACTGTCAAAAGATAAAATGGTGGCACACCCCAACGCCTGCAGATGCACATGCCATTTGGCAATTGGCCCAAGAAAGCGTGCTCGGATGTACACGTGAGCTCAACTGCAATTTAAATGTAAGCCTTTTTCAAACTGTGCCTGTATGTGACTAGCCCCCAAACAACTCCACAGAGCCTCCAAGTAGGAAAAATTAGCATAACAATTATAAATATCAAAATGAAACCCTTCTATCAGGCCTGGATTTGGGCACTTTGAAATGTGTGAGACTAATCGCGAAAGGCAAACTCCACGGAGCTCACAGAGAGCGAGGAGAGGGGGACAATATATCACATCAATTACACATTGTTATTCTATGTAAATTAGCTGTTGGAGTGCTGATCCTGAATGTTGCTAGAGACTAAATTTTGTCTACAAAGGCTGCATAGTCTGCGAATCGGATAGTCAATTTTGACCAGAAACCTTACATGGATGATGGACCCTTGTGCATAAATGGTCTTAGAACAATGACGTTGTGGTGACGTCATTAAGTGACTTATTATTGAATTTGTAATATTTATTTCAGCCCATATACTTTTGTACACGTTTTCAAGGCACCACTTTTGTTACTTAGGAATCTTCAATCGTCATCAAAGGTACAGACAACAGACCTTGATAAAAAAATGACACTACATTTATGACGTCATAATGACATCATCACATGATTTACTATGGAATTTAGAATATTTACGAGAAATTTTTCCCCATAGGCTTTGTACATGTTTTTCAACAGCCAGATCTAACAATCTGACATACTTTATATTGGTGCATACTCTCAGTCCACCACATAGAGAGGGTCCCAGAACAAGACTGTCATAAGAAAATCTTTAGGGGTCACGTGATATGACATTAAATTTCCTCATAGGTTTTGTACACGTTTCTCTTCTACACACTCTTATCGATCTTACTGGTTGGGTAGCTCTCAACTTCAGCTGAGGACTATGTGAATAAAAGAGAAATCCTTTTTTTTTTTTTTCGGCTTCATTCGATTACAAAGATACCCATGATTCAAAATATCAAGCGATATTTTGCAAAAAGTTTCAATCAAATGTATGTCACATGACACAAACTTAAAGGTACAGTTTTTCCGTAGCTTTTATGCATGTCTTTTTAATGTCAAAGATACAGGATTTCATCCATCTGACTAATTTTTTATTAAGTGCATATTCAGTCCATCAGCCCAAAAGGGTGTTGGAAACACAAACGTCACTGTAATGACATCGGGTGTCACGTGACATGACATTAAAGCTGTAAACTTCAAATCTCCATATCTTCTGAAGTATAAATCAGATTTGGTTGAAACCTTGCAGGTATCTACATGTAGAAAGGGAAGTGTTACAGACAAAACTTCATCGCATGTGATGATGACGTCATCACGAGACAAGTCACGAGATATTTAAAGGTGCACTCTTAAAGCCCTATATCTCCTATAGTACATGTCCTATTGGGATGAAACTTTGCAGATACCTAGAAGAAAGAGGAGTGTTGTAGACGAATATTGATATTTTGATGATGTCAACAGGAGACATATGACATTAAAGGTGCACTCTTCATTTGAAGCACTGTATCTGCAGAAGTGCACATCCCACTAGATTCAAACCTTGCAGATATCTTGATAGGGGTGTGGTTTAGATGAGTATTGCCTTGATGTGACGATGACATCATCAAGTAAAAAGTCATGTGGCATTAAAGGTGCCCTCTTCAATGCACTATACATGTATTTCCCGAAGTGCATGTGCAATTGGGTTCAAGCCTTGCAGATACATGTATCTAGAAAGAGAAGTGTTATGGACAAAGTTGATCTGATTTGATGATGACCTCATCAGGTGACAAGTCATGTGATATGAAAGGTACAGACTTCAAAGCATTATATCTCCTGAAGTGCATGTCTGTTTTGGTTAAAACCTATATGTAAGTGTACATGTATGAATATGGATATATTAAAACAATTGGTGACATGCCAATAAGGCACTTTTCTTCAGAACAAAAAAAGGAAAAAAAGTCATATGTTATGACGTTGTGACGGACACACAACCTCTAGTTTTAATACTTTTTGTTCATCCCAAATCCCGTTGACTGTTTCATTCAGCCCACTGCTATGGACTTAAAGTCCTATTCCTGTGAAACT
Source organism: Acanthaster planci (assembly GCF_054643075.1). Lineage (NCBI taxonomy): Eukaryota > Metazoa > Echinodermata > Asteroidea > Valvatida > Acanthasteridae > Acanthaster > Acanthaster planci. Next base: position 28,128,988 of record NC_141778.1, on the reverse strand, counting down.
TATTTCAGGTAAAGACCACAAAGTGAACTCGTGCCTTGAGGCATTACATCATGATGATGTTATCATATGATTTTTTTTATTGAATTATATTTATTTCAATTCACTGACTTTGTACATAGCTTTTCAAGAGGCCTTTTGAGTCACATATTGCAATCTTGCATCTTCATCACAGACACACCGAGGAAAGACCAGTAGACCCCATCATGACATCATCAGGTGTCAAGCCATTAAAATTTGATATTCTTAATCTTTTAATAAAACTCCATTTAAATTCACTTGTTTTATTTTTTTGTCTTGCTTAATGTGGCAAGTGACAGAGTTACATGTGTAATTTAGGTCCTCGTTTTTTGTTAAGCACATAAAATTATGTGACTTTTGCTTCCAGTCAAAACCTGAAGTGTCTTATTGTTTAAAAGTGGTAATAGATATGTACTTGGTTTCAATGGTGTTAGTCCCAGTCATATAGTTTCCTTCAAATCTTGGACTGATGATGTCACAAAATCCTTGAACCCCCCTCTGGTGCCGGGTTGAAAAACTCATAAACAAATTTTAAGTTGATGTCTGTGGCAAAGTTTGTTGTAATTGCATGAAAATGGGTAGATACATGTACAATGGCCAACAATGTATGTGCACAAATTTGGGGTGATGACATCATCAGACCAGAAGTTACAATGAAAAGACCTTTAATTTTTCAAAAGTCACTAAAAAAATCAATGCAGACAGATAAAGTCTGAAAATGCCCATCATGTGATAAAGTGAATATTCATTGCCCGAGGTGTCAGGCTTGTGTTATTGTTTATAAAAAATATCATGAGAGATTAAAAAATTGTCTACAAAAATCAGTATCACCTTGTGCCAGTGACAATACAGTTTAATGCTTCCATCTATCATACAGTGCACATTAGGGGCCAGTAATGCTGTACGTACAGTGTTATCAAAACTGTGACTTTGTAAGGAATACATGTGTGCCCACAAACCTTCAACAATGAAACCCAGAGGCTCAATTAACAGTTACTTGTATGAGAAAGTGTACATGTACATCACAAAAGAGCCTGCTATTAAAGCCCGGTCTATTTTTGTTGTACCAGCACACCCCCCCATAAATAGTGTACATTCTCATGTAATTTAACCAAAAGCCCAACAATTGATATAGTGAGGGAGTGATATCAGGTGGACAGCCTTTCTATTACATGTGGTTACTGCTAGAGTTAACCAAATGGTTATTACTATGCTCTGAATGACTAACATAACAAATTGATTTCCATTCGTTTACTTTTCCTAATGCACCCATTGGCCAAGTGTTCCTCCATAGGACCACACTGAAAAGATGAAATCATTCTGGAACTAACTACCAAAATATTTTTCTACTTTTTGTGGATATCTGGGGGAAAATAAAGAACACTTGGCAAGACTGTTGTCTCTGTCCTTTTTTAACCCCCCCCCAGTTTGCAACGTTTTCCTCTCTAATACTTGCTTTTCATACTTTTTAATAACTCCTTTTAAACAGGAATTGTCAGAGTACACTTAGCAAGTGTGCAACAAATGTTACCATTTCTTGCACAAAGGTTTCACCTGAGCAAACAAATCAGTACTTTCTAGCAACAGGAGAGCAACACCGACAAAGAGGTTGCTACAGCTACTGACCAGGGTGCCAGCCCGCGCCTGAGCAGGTGGTTATGAACCACAGACCTTACATGTAAGGCTTACGCTGTGTGCAGTATCCACTTCTTAGTGGTTTAAGCTGACTAGACAGTGTCATTAAACTTATGTTGACATACATGTATGTTAAGGCTACTCTATTTTTAGGGACATACATGTACATGTATGCAACTACAGAAAAGAAAAACACTGTGGTAATCCCGACATGAATCCTGTTTTGTTGCTGAAATATGTATATTCTTGTATGTAATTTTGCATTTATTTTTTGTGCTACAAAAACTTTTATATCCTTCAACAGAGGGTATGGTGCATTTGACACAACAAAGTTACAGCTAAAGTCACTGTGAATGACGGAACTGTAATCATATTGAAAACAGGGGTTTTGTTATTTAAATCCATTGAGCAAGGCACGTACCTGGTATTATTAAATATCTCCTAATCTTCAATGATGCTGCAAAGGAAAGTTTCAACTCCTTAAGCATATGATGTTTTGTATGGGTAGCTTAATGTAGATGCTTGCTGGCACGTCAAGTGCTGTGTTTGTTGGCAACAAGAAAAGGGGGTATTTATGCAGATAGCTTACAAATTACAAAGTTGCAAAATAAAAGGTGTTCCAGCTAGGATTTAGAAACTGGCATCCTGGGACCTGTAATTGCTGATCCTCTTGTTGTTCCAGGAGGGCAACAACAGGAGATTACCCACTGAATCTTGAAAAGAGAGTGCAAGACCGACATGTACAAAATGGCCCAGAGGGTAAACACCTTCAACTAAAGAGGTCTATTCGTTATTCAGAAGTTGGCACCATGTGCAATCCCTGCTGGACAGGCAATTTTATGCATAAGGGTTTCTCAAGACTCTCAACAATTCATTACATTTGGAATATGAATTTCATTTACTTCCCTGACTGGGGGAAACAAATTTCATTTGAAGATTTCACATGACTGACATATTCACAAATGTCCAGTCGTGGCCTTATGTTATGCATGTGTGAAGCAAAATTCAGCTAAGACCCAATCACAATACCCAGCACCCATACTGCTTTTGCTACCCTGTTCTATGCTTGGCTTATTTCTGTAATTATAATTAGCAACTCCATAAAACAGGTCCCTAATGTTAAGCCCATACAGGGTGGACTAAAAAAATACAAGACAAAAGTAACATTCACTTTCTCCAAAAATTAATGTTGTTTTGGGTAACAAATTAAAACTTGGGATGTTATCTGTTCAAAACTGAGGACTTCATTTTAATTTAGATGATGAAAATAAAGGATCTCAATTGCATAAGATAAGATCTTTTTGTTTTGTCCAATGGGATTTACATGTACATGTACCACATCAAAATTCTATGTCCATGCTCTTTAAGTGCATCCTGCCGGGGGCATTCATAAATGTTGATTCTGCTGGGCCGGTGTGCTTTTAATTTTTTTGTGTTTTCAAAATACTTTAAAAATAAATATCTTCATTTGCTGGACACTTACACCCATACAAAGAACTGTCTAGTTTCTACTCTAATTTGACAGAAAACATCTAGTGACGTAGGAGTATTTCAGTCAGGCCTGCTGCCTTGTAAAAAGAACTCAGATTGTGCGGTGTTACATAATTTTCTTTTGTTCCCGAAACTGGCACAGTGCGCTGCTGCTGCTGCTGCTGCTGCTGCTGCTGCTGCTGCTGCTGAGCTCTGTTTAATAGGCTTGTGGTGGTGGAGCGCTTTTGTCCCCAGTGGTAATCCGCTCGCACCGAATGCCCCAAACAGTGGTATACTGTTTCAAAAAAATGCTGGATAATCTCCGCTATAGACAGTGAAAAAGTTTTGGTAATTCCCAGCAGCCTGGTCTTTTGTTACAAGGCCCAGTTCCCTTTGTCCGATTTCGGACACCCCGGCTATGCACATAAAGAATACGTGCCTTAAACCGGTTAATTACCTTTACCAAATGGGATCATTGGAATGGCCTGCAAAATGAGGACACTAAACTGATCAGGGTTCTGTTACATTAAAACCTCTTTTACTTCCCATCAACCAGCAAACAGGATCCTGACATGGCTCAAAGTGGTTAAAAGCATCAGTTCCTTCTTACAAATTGACTGACCGAGGTAAATTGCATGGTTAATTAAATATGGTTGCCCTCTGAAACAAACATCAGTGTCATCACATATTGAGCTAGAAAGAAGTGCACAAGAAATAAGGGGGGCCCGAACAGTTTTGTTGATTGTTTAGGACTTGAATTCATTGACAGTTGGACTTGTATAAACTTCCATTGGACAAAATAACAATGAGTTGTGTTATGCAATTGAAAATATGTCCACTACAAAGTCACATCATCAGATTCACAATGAAGTCTTCAGTTTGGAAAAGATAAAATCCTAATCTTTAGTTTGATATGAAAAAAAGAACGGAAAACATAGTGTGGGAAATAAACGTTACTTTTCAAGGGTTTTTTGTTTTGAGGGGGGCACTCTGTATTCTTCACAAGCAAACAAAATAGACTACTGAGTAATCCTGCTCCTCAAACACTTTAACACTTTTAGACCATCAAATCACACCACAAAGTTGTCCGAAGGAATTTTACACAAGTATCAAATCATCATATAACAAGAATGGTATGTTAAGCACAAATGCCCTGCTAAGTGTTAAACACAAATGCCCTGCTAAGTGTTTAAACACAAATGCCCTGGTAAGTACACGTACGATACTTCTTCCTTACTTTTGGGCACTACACGTGTTGAAATATGGTAGTGGAACCAGAAGCACCTGGGCCAAATATGTGTCCTCAAAACTCAGTTCGGACTTTCCTAACCAAAGAAATTGTCCCCTCAGATTCCTAATCCTCTCCCACACACACACCCCACACCCATAGAAGGACAAAAGGGAAACAATATATATAAAAATTAGGGAATTTTATAGCTACATCTTTCATTTGTTAATATTCTTGGAAGGGGGGCATAATTCCTCCAAGAAAATATTAAATAAACAGATACGTCACATGTGCCGGTAGTACTAGAATTTCATTGTTTGGTTTTATCTTGTAAAACAGTGAATTCCAACTACGTACATATATATACATCTCTAATCTAGAGACAGAGTTCAGACAATGCTTTCTTTGGAGTAATTATGTATCTTCTCCCTTGAAAACTTGTATTTCCAAAAACAAACAAAAATATCAATGAATAAACAGCACTAGAAAATGTGTTGACACAGAATATGAAACAAGGAAGAAAGTACACCGTGCAAATTGCAATTTTTTATTTGGGTAACAGGAGATACCCTCAAAGAGACACAACATTCCAGAAACTTTTGCACTATCACCATTACTCTGATTCCTTTTTGGTTACAAAAAAGTCAATATTTGTACAGCTTATGTCACACTAGGAGAGTGAGAAATTCTGGTCGGCAGTAGAGCCATATCAAAGGCAACAATTTGTCAAACTTAAATACTGCTACATTAACTCTGTAAATGTGTGTATATCCACGCGTGTGATGCCGCCTCCCTGGCAGACCCCCTTTTCTTTCGGCTCCTTTGAAGAGATCATTCCAGGGTACATGTAGCTAACCAGACATCACTTGTAAACCAACTGTAAGAAGAGTATCTGGAGAAAAGAACACCTAATCACATCAAAGATGACCTGTTTGCCCAACTAATTGGTTCATAAGCAGGCACCCAACATAGTTTGGGGTGGCTGTGTTGTCATGACAGCTTCAATATGCAAACCTCATACTGATACATGTGTAGGGTACATGTGTAGGGTACATGTATCATGGGGCAATAGTGATGGACTGCAATTCTATTTCGAGAACTGAAAAAGGCTGAGGCATAATCTAGGACCATGCAATAGTGGACAAATATAAGTACATGTAGTTTTCATGTACCTGTAAGTGCACAGGTCTGCCGCTGGTCACCATGATTTGATTTACACATGTAATATGATACAGAACAGTACAGTCAAAATGGGTTTGTTTTATTAACTTTTCAGCATGTCCATGATTATTTAATGACAAAGCAAACAATAAGAGACCTATAAAATGGGGGGAAATTTGAGCTGTACAAAAACTATTTTGTGAAGTCACAGTGTCAAGAAATCTAATTTAAAATTGGTTAAAAGATGTACGTATACCAAACCTGGTGTGCGTACATGTACATGGCCTTGCTCTGCCGGGCCACTACTAATGAACATCATGCTGGACTTTTGTCCAACTGGGTTGAATTTAAGACTTACACAGAAGTAGAGAATTAATACATTTAAAATTCACTTTTGGCTTTTATACAGACAATACTTTACATGTACATGTACATGTACACACACTGTATATACATACTCCTATACAGGTAAGAATCTACTTGTGTGCAGTGGAGCCCTACACCAGGTTCAAACCCAGCATTTTGGCTTGAGGGCAAACTCCCCAATGGATAAACACCATGCACATTTTATTGATTATAGGCCCTGCAGTAGACTGTGTAAACATAACTGAATCCAGTTAGCAGTAAATACAATTAAGGCCAATAATGAGGTGCTAATTGCTCTAAGTTCAATGAGCAGGTCACCACTGTAATGCTCTCCAGAAAATTGAAGCCCTGACCCTTATATTTCACCAATCTACCAGTACATGCTCTACAGTGTATATTTGGGGCAGACATCTACATATTAGGTTGGGGTCTTGAAAAGCATACATGTATATGTATATGAACATCTTCATCATTTGTTTCAAGGCTGGTTATAATAAAGGAGTTTGCACACCGCCACTTTTGCTGGATTTCAGTTATGAACGCTTCAATGACTATATAAGACTATTTGCTATTGACCAGCAAAGACTAAAACATACCAGGGAACAGCCTATTGGCAATAATACCCATTTAACTGAACCGACAGTAATATACAAAAACATGTTCATATACATGTACCGGTAGCTTGCCTATAAAGTCTCTGTATAGTAAAACTCAAAAAGAAGCTTCAAAGCGATAACATCCTTCGTACACTGTTTAAGGCTTAAAGCCTCCACACACACAAAATACATGTAATTCTGCTTCCGATTACATAGCATCTGATAATGGGTGGGTACCAGTAGGTTGGCAGCATTTTCCCACCTTTTTACACTGATTCAGTACACAGCTGTTAACTAGTTGAAAATAAGAAACAGGAACACAGATCGAGTGGCATTTGTTTCAAATGAAATGAAGAACACTTTAAAAGGGTACTAATTCTGTGCGTAGGAATATTAAAGACCATTGAATCTTGTAGCACTAGGCTTGGATGGTGTTGCATTGATTATTACCATGATATTTACTAATACCACAGCAGCAGCTAACATTCACTGCGAATTCAAATAAGTCCATGTTTGGGCAAGCCTGAAGATTGTTGTCAATTTGGTGAAATCCCTAAACTTAAGGAGTATTGTCATTTATCAATCCATTGATTTGCAAAAAACACTTTCATGTAGCATTACAGTGTTATGGATTTGCCAGCTGATAAGGGAAAAACCCATAATTAAAAAAAAGAAAAGAAAACCATGCTATACAATTATTTTACAATCCTTGAAATTGCACATTTGTGTTTAAATAAACTTAATTTTCAATTTTTGTTGAGCTATGGTTTTTTTTTCTGTTTTTCGAGCTTTTAAGTCTTTATGCTAATGCAATTTGCATATTCAGGAACAAATGTGATGCCATCCCAGGCACCGAATCTCAAGTTCTTTGGCAATTTATTGCTGTGCAGGTATGGCTATAAGCCATCGAGCAACCTTCTCTCTGAAATTATTTCAAAGAGCAAATATTGGGTTAAAATTTGAACATGAAGCCTTTAGTCGAGGCACGCATGGCACCAGTACGCCATCCTCAGCTTGTGACTCACTTGTGTCTTTATCGTGCCAACAGCAAAGGTATGCGTTGTGTGTTCAGGTAGCCATGCACGCCTTGAGTAAAGGCTAAATCGTGGGCTATCTTCAGACTGGTCACAAAGTGCCTCGTGGTGCCATTACGCGGTGTAGTTCCCTGACTCTTTTCATGACTGCTCCTTGGGTGTGCAGTTCTTGCGTTGCGTTGTTGCAGCACGGATTGTGCAAATGTAATTTTCAGGGGTACTTCATGTGGGTTTAACCATGGTATAACTGTTCACTGAACTCACTAAATAAAAAAAACCACTGTTTTTATTCATGCTTCAATAAAAAAATGAGACTTGTGTTTGCCAAAACTGAATGGAGAGTTCTTTCTTCAATTTAACATCGGCACATCGGCAAGGAACGTTAAATTGTGCCAATCTGATGCTTTGCAGTTGTTGCCGAACATCGGCCCGATCCGATAATTAACAAAATGGGATGATTGTTTCGGATTTCAATCCATATCTGGCCCTAACTTGTTTTGGCAAAAATTTCACGAGGATTTCGCGGGTTGTGGATTATGTGTGGTCTTCTTTCTTGAAAACGACGACAACAATGGCAGTAACCAATCGCCATTTTTCTCCTTTGTAAGCATCAAATGGGCCCTTAAGCGCAGATTTTCTGCACTAGCCTTTTAAGTGTAGAATCCTTGCTTACAGAGCCCATGAAATAGATTCTGTGCTAATGGTGCCTTGTAAGCACAGAATTCCACAATAAGCAGCGCTGTGAAATTGGGCCCTACTTCTAATGTAATAAAATAATAATTTGTAGCAGTATTCACATAACAGAGGCAACCCAGAGAATGTATGCATTGCTTTCCCTCCACTCTCCAACATTCTGCCACTGAACAAATATACTGCTTCTGAATAATTTGCAATATTTAGATTCAGCCTATTTTGCCATTGTCAGGGACAAAGGGCTTCAATGCTTGTAACACAATTTCACGGGATCTAGTGTAACTTAAACCATGAACCATTGGGACAAAGCCCTTAGTGGAATTAGTGATGCAACGCAATACTGGGAGCTCTGAATCTGAAGGATCGCCCAAGGCAGAAAAATATCTCTCTGCTATTTTTACAGGACAAGTTGAAGTATAAGTTCTACCTAACTACATCTGCCCCTTGGCGGAACTAATCCCTTTTGGACTTTGTTAGGTGAATAACATAGCTTATGGAACAAATAAAAATAACCCTTAAGTCAGACAGAGTGGCTGATGCATGTCCATATGCCTGAATGAGCCGAGCCATGACATTGGGAGAAACCGTTTCTTTTTGATTAGGAGTTGAAGCTAGTGTTCGTTTGTAGCCTTGGAGAGCCAATTTAACGAAGGGGTCATCGGTGGGTAATCATAAACCGGCCAGGCTGTGCACCCATTTCATCAAGGCTGCTGTGGTATTTGCGCAGCTCTTGTGATTTTATGGTAAAAGTGATGGGAAGTATAGGCAGAGGTGGACGGGCTGGACTAGAAAGGTGGAGATACGGGTCTTGGATGAAGCCCAGGTTTCCTAACGTTTCCATGTAGAAGTGTAGGCTTTGATGTTGATGGGGCTTCGGCTGACAAGATGTGAGAAGGCAGCTGATGTTTGGTGAGAAGTTTGAGTTCCGGATCAACAACTGATAGGGCAATTCTCTCACATATCTCTGGGATAAAAAACAAAACCACAGACAAACAGCTGGAATGAACAGAAATTATGTCTACAAGCTCGTGTTCTAGGACTGCATGACTGCAAGTGCGTGGCAGCGGTGGTTCGGCACCCGACACCAACAGTGGCCACGTCAAACCCCCGACATGGGAGGAACCGTGGGCACGACCCGGATGTCGGACGAAGGTCATGCACCCTTGCTCCGAATACACTGCGATTTTGGGGATGGGAGGGCGGGATACATCGTGTTACCATCCAATATATTTAAGAGAAGTGTAAATCCATAAAAATTTGGATTTATGGAAATATTATGCAATTTTACAGTGGGCAAAAGGAGCCCTTAAGGCAAATGCCTTTCAAGGAGGTACAAAAACCTAGACGGGAAGTACGTGGGACCAGCCAAGGGTTGAAGCGGGTTGCTAAACAAGCAAAATGTTGTGTCTGGCAAAACACTGTATTTTCACCTGAAGAAGGCTGAGAAAAAGAACTCTCCATCCACCTCCAATCTATTATCTTGCACGCAGATGAATGCCATCTAGGCAAATATATGGCCAAAAGGAAGCAGTTTGGCATTATGAGGCGAAGCAAACCTGTGGGAACCCCAACGGTTATTTGGAAACTGAAACAATGATTGATGGACCAATCATTTAAATCATAAAATCTGCTGATTGTATCCACTATTATACTTTCGTGTCTAAGTAGCCATTCTGGGAACAAAACACAATTGAATTCCTTTGCCATTTTGAATATATGAACCGCTACACATGTAACTGATGTAAATCAGGTTTAGTGCTGTCGTGTATAATGATGATGGAACGTTCGAATTGTCCGTATACCATTTCATATTCCTATGCCTGTGACTTGCAGCTGAGTAAGTATGTTGCTTACTGCGGCTAATTCATGCCACATGGAACTTTTCCTTTGTTCTGTTAGGGTCCAATTGCCTTGTTCTTTAAGATGAGCGTGACCTTCAACATGGCCACAATAGCCTATATCACTAGCGTCTGGAATTGACGGTGAAGAAAGGGACTAATCTAGCTGGTATGGAAAACCTATTAAAGGGACTGTAATTAATTGAGCTGATGTTTAGTTCAGAAGTGGCATCGGGGAATAAGAATTGAGTGAAGAAACACGTGATTCGATCGCTCTGTAAGTAGACCGGGTCATGAATCTGGCAATTGGGCCAAGCCACAAGTAGGATGAGTCAAATCTTGTACTTGAACAGATCTTTTGGATTCATGTGACTGTACGAGAGCTGAAATATACATGTATGCAAGGATTTTGTCACTTTTTGCTTGGGGGAACCTGAAAGCAAAATGTGTCAGAGTCAATTATGAACCCCATGTACTGTATTGATTTGGTGGGAGACGATATGCACTTTGTTTTGCTGGAATGAAGCCGCTAATGGATATCAGATCACATAGAAAAGCAACATTCATGGCTTCATGGTCCGGAGATATGACGACACCATCATCTATGTACACATGAATGCAACTATAGCGTTTTGCAGCCATGATGTGACAGGCACTGCCGAGACTGAAAGGAAGAATGGTAAAGTATGGTATCTTGTGACCAAATCGCTGTGGACCACGAAAAATCGAGATATTTTTGATGCATCGGGAATATGTCAAGGTGATGGTAGCCAAACTAAGTCAAATGGGGCACAGAACTGGTTAAAGTCTGGCAAAGGGGCAATGTGATTATCGTACCGGTACTTTAAATTTCCTTACCAATTGTACTTATTTGGGTGTCTAGGATCCAGTACCAAGCATAACTTTTTGCCCTGAGCAATTAATTGTTAGGGAATTACAACAGTACGGTGGCCCTTTGATGGTCATCCGACAAACTCTCTATGCTCCCAATTGGACTTATTATTTGACATATTGACTGGAAGAGGAGTGCTTTAAAACGGAATTTTGTATCCAACAACAATTGAGTCTATCTTGCCAAAATGGTAGGCACAGTTTAAGCTTACCCTTCATATCGGGTGGGATAGCAAGGAGTGGTTTTAGTTCAGATGCCTCCCAGTCCTTATGCAGTGATGGAGTTGGTGACTGTAGGTTGTGCTCTGCGATGGAGTTGTTGAAGAGATTGCAGGGAAGGGCAGTTGGATCTGACATGACCGACGATACCACACTGGAAGCAGGTGCAGAATTTTTGACGGAAGGTGTAGGGGCAAAAGGAACTACAAGGCCCAGCAGTGATGAAAGCTGGACATGTAGAAGAACAAGCCTTTGCCTTGCATTTCTTGGCAGCTTCTGCTTTCTTGGTTGTGGCCACTTTCTCTGCTTTCCTAAGACATTTCCCATCTTCCGATCCGTCTGCCAAATCATCTGTGACGTATTCTTTTACTGTAGCCCACCCTTAGGAAGAACGTTCAGCCAGCTTAATCAGCTTCTGACACTGCTTAAAGTCCGACTTGATTTAGGGTCTCTCACGCTGTATTGATATCTCCTCGGTCCAGGGAAGTCAGGGCGCAGTCAATCAGGCCGTCAAGTTTTCACAGTAATAGTACTGATCTTTGTTGCCTTTGCTCTTAAAATTAAAGTCAGGATTGTCACTGGTGGTCCGCTGCTGCTTGACAGCCGATTTAACTTTGCAGCTGATAGAGATAGACAGCGATCTAATGGCCTGCAGAATCTCGAGGTTGGGATTGTCAGAATTGCACGGATTCATGCTTGACACAGTGACGTATGAAGCAGACAAAGCGAGGTGAGGTTGCTCAACCGCGCATGAATATGAGTAGACAAGTTGGCATCTTATATGAGGAGACTATGAATACGTTACGTAAGAAAGCGTGCTAAGAATTTAGCATGGTACACCTGTCATACAATAAAAAAAAAGAAGAGTCACTTGGACATGATGCACTGGTGCCTTCCATTAAGTACATGTACATGTAAAAATAAACATATTATGATGAGATACCAACTAGGCAAACATCCACAGCATGCCCAAGGCTGCACTGGCTGTGCTGTTCAAACTCAAACAGCCAAGAGTTGAAGAAAACTGGGAAGCACTCATAAAGGTACAACTGAAAGTACCTCAGGAACTGTCACAAAACCACCTGAAATAGCCTGTTTAAGTGTCATTTTTGAAGCAGTTGCCTGGAAAATTATCAACACCAAGAAGTGCAGTGTGACCACTACAACTTACGCAGTGCAACAGTCTCATTCATCCACCATGCTCAGATCTCCAGATAAAATGAACACCACTGAGTGACCCAAACTGTGACCCGATCCCACATGTATATGCAGTAAATCCTGTTTTGATTCTCCCCTTTTCCGTGTGCTGAGTTCCTACTGGTACATTAGATTGTCGTTCTTGTATGTGTACATGATCACGGCATGCACATATGCAGGTGTCCGTGAGCACGCTCGTGCATTGTAGTTGTTTTTCGTTAGTCATGGCATCTAGTGTCAGATTTGATGAATGTAAGAAGAAAAGCTGACAATAATACAGCATCTATGAAGTGGGTCATTTCCTCCTGGGATCATGGAATTGGCAGAAAATCAGTACACTGTAGGTTACTCAATCGCTAACAAATGTGTGGCGTACACGTGTAACTGGAAAAGTCAGCACACCATACGTGTTGCAGCAATATGCTCATTTATCCAGTGCATTCGTCTGGAGATCCGAGCATGGCGGATTAATGAGACCATTACACCAGGCAATGTTAGGGTTACATTTTTCATTCCCCCCACAAGATTGCCCAGGTATTTCATTGTGAAACCTACTTAGGGTGGTCATGTACCAGGCCAAGCCAGCAACTGAAAAGCAGTCTTCCACAACCGTGAATTGGAAGGACTGGCAGTGGCAGCCCAGATGGATGGATTTTGTACACAATCAACTGATGATATGCCAGGCACGTCATGTACGTACATTACAAAAAGTACATTTATGTTTTTGCATGCATAATCGTCCTGTTGCTAATACCAGCACTCACAGTATGTTTTTCTGCAAGATGTCATATGAGTCATATGCATATTATATGAACACATATGAACAGACACAGCCGTGTTATTGCGCGGAAACTCTTTACTGTGCATGTGGTCCCCAGTGTTTCCCCATTCAGAAATGTTGGTGTATGGAATAATATTTATCACTCTAAACTGGTCATACACAGTGTACTTATGTTGGGCATGATCAGTCAATCAGTATGATCGCTTATTCAGCTGATCCCATATGAAATCTCTATCTTAACTTTTTTTCAAATCAATCTTTGACAGCCAACAAGCAGAAGGAAATCATCCAATGACAGACAGAATTACAGGCATGTTATACCATAAGATCAACAGACTGTGCAAAAATGAAGTGTTCAGATTGACAGCTTGTACTTAACATGATATACAGAGTTGCATTGCTGTATCCTTCATTTTTTCCCAGCATTACCACATTTACATGTACATGAATATGAATGAGTTGAGCCAAATTCACATACATGTAAATGTAGATATTTTTGCAGTGTTTCAGAAAAAAATCAAAATAACTACAACTCCTGCAAAACCTTCTTTCAGCAATGAATGAGCTCCTTAAAGCATTCAAAGCAACTAAAAAATTGACCAGTAATTCATCTTTACTGAAAAATACTGTAGTCTGTATACCCTACTGACAACATTTTTTTTTCAGCAGATACACATTAGCAGCCAGTGGTAGCAGGTTGTATCTGATGGGCTCTCCTCTGGATTGGATTTCTACCCTGCAAGGGCGACTTGGAAGATGCTGCACAAAAGGGTGTGACAATCTTGACCACTTCATCCTGGTGGCATTTATCAATGTTAATTATGCTGGGGCGGGATAATTATCATTTTTTCTGTTTTTAAAATTCTTTAAAAATTCCTATCTTCATTTACTGGACACTTACATCCGCACGAAGGACTGTCTGGTTTTTACTCTAATCCGACAGACAACATCTATTGGAACTTTTAGTTAAACAAAGAGGACATTGTACTTCACTAATTACAAACACAGATGAAATCTGACTCTATGATAATTGGTCAAGGTTTAAAATATAATAAAATATTATATTACAAAATAAACCAAAGGATTGGAGTTCCTACCCCTATTCTGAATTTTGTGACTGAAGGTAATTCTGTATATTTTCTACTGAGTAAAGGGGTCAGTTATCAGAGAGAAATTGTAAGGTATGGTGGGTAATAAGTGTTACCTGAATCGCAGTGTGGCCATTGGTGTACTGTATATTTGTTGGGGGGATGGGTGGGTAGGCCTTTACCGTATGATGAGGACAATTTAATTTCGGGGGGCATATTACTAGGGGTGAGTTGTGGGGACATCTCTCTGTCTCAGTAACGTTTTTGGTCCCATATGTTTTTGCATCTCAATTATTTTTTAATATTAAAAAAAAAAAAAGTCACATTCTGTTAGCAAACATGGCGTCATGTGATGTCATTATTTATGTGTGAATTTTAAGCCAAAATATCTTTTGAATATTAGGGGGATTGGAATGAAACTTTGTTATCTGGATATACATGTACCATGATATCGGAATAGCTCTGATCAACATCAAATTCATGAGGTAGGATGAACCTAAACCATACGTGGAGTGATGTTATGATGAGTTTTTATTCAACTGTTAAAAATGAAAATTCTTTTCCACTTATATTCTTTAAATAATGTCAAATCTACTTGTGTATGTCAAGTTGAGAGTCATAAAGCATGTGTCCCCTTTAGCGATGTCACAATGACGTTATCCTGGGAAATTTTGTGGGTTTTTAATATTTGTTTGCAAATCTCATTGACTTTGTATATGTTTTTACTCTATATGGTTGTAGTACATGTAATGTACATGCCTGGCTAATGCATTTTTAGCAAATCTTAGGAATGCAGAAAAGCTCTGTTCTGTTGCAAACAGATATAGAATATCTCATTTTTTTCTTTCTTTCTTCATGGAGCTACACGCTGTACATGAGTTAGAAAATGAAGCAATGGTTAGGATGACAAAAGTGTTCTAATCAAATCTATGCCTCTTAAGATTTTGCCATGCACACAGTAACTACTGACCAATGATTCTTTTCCCTGCTGGGGAAGACTTCTACAGCACAATGATCAATTACCCAGCATTGTACTGGAATTGCTTAGCTGCCTTTGTGGGAGTAACCATGTAAAGGCAGGTGTATCAAAGAATGGGGATGGGATATGCACAAAATTGGAAGCAATTGCAAAGATGTAGAGATTTGTTTCCAGAATTAGTTAACCAAGGTACAGAAAAGACCACCCATGCAAATCTGACAAACATGGCAGAAGCTTGTTTGGAAGGAAAACTTCCTGTCTTTTTCCTAATCCTTGTCAACATGTCAGCTCTGGATCAAGATTTCGTTAACAAATTGTGTTCACCAATAGATCGAATGGGATAGAAACTTTTCTCTGTAACATTTGACTAAATCCACCTAATCCTTAGTTAATTGTTTTCTTTGGTACATGTATCTCCCCCCTTGGACAGACTCACTTTTTGAAGCTTTTGCCCTCCAAATAAAGGATTTAGTACTACTACGATAATAAATCTTCTGAAAAGGACAACCTACAAGTAAGAATGGCATTTTTTTTTTTGTGAACAAGGTACACCGTATGTTTTATTCACCGTATGAGAAATACAAGGGCCCATAGTTACCATTTTCATAAAATGCGGAAACAATGTATGTACAAGTAATGTATGTACTGGCATGTATGGGTCCATACACACACGTACATGAATGTGTACATGTGTGTACATGTACTCATGTACATGTACATGCCTCACAGATTAAACAGTTGTAAGGGCCTACCGGCCTTTCAGTATGTCAACAATGAAATCCTGTGCTTTATAATCATCTGATGTACTGTACGTGTGGTAATGGATGAAATACTAACAATTCCATTCACACTGCCCACAGCAGCAACCACAGCTTCTTTTGGCTGTATCATGTTTGATTTAAAGTGACCATAAGTTGAGTGCTGGACGATTTTGTCTTGTACCTACAATATCTTATGAGTATTGAATAGCAGGCAAAATTGCCCCATGCTTCTTAGCCTTGTCAGAATAAATTGGCTGTGGCTGAATGTATATGTAGCATGCATCTACCGCAGCCACTTCCACAGGAGAACATGTTATTTAAAGCCAAGAATGACTGGACATTTTGTCAATATGGTCAACAGCCAGTGACAAGTAGTCACTGACAAATAGTTCAGTGAAACAACCCCTCTGAAATTTATACCTGTAACCCACTTTTACAAAAATAAAATGTTAGTAATTTGTTCTGGCGTGTTTGCACATCAACTTCACAACTTCAAACATTTCGGTGGTTTGAATGGTTTGAACCTTCTAGGACCCCCCCCCCATTGACACAGTTCGTTTGTAATACTTAAGCAAAACCAAAAATAATCTGACAAACTAATAGTGGCTGCTAAAACTACATGTATGGTTGGTTGACGGTGCAAAAGTAAAAGAATACAAAGTATTAAAAGTCCAACATGCCCGTAGCTATCAGACCACCAGATAATAACACATGCACTCATGAACACTAAATGAAAATGCAACCCTTCCTAAATTGGGACAAATGTCCATTTTAAATGAATTAGAGGTAAAATTCAAAACAAAGCAAAAGGTGATATTCCTGCAAACTTTGGCCACCCATGTACCGGTAAGTTGGAGGCCAAATGAGAGTAGTCTATAACCAAGGAGTACCGTGACTGATTTAAAGTAAAAATGAAGCCCTATTACGATGCTGTATAGTTTTTCTGTCAATCTATCAAACTTGAAGCAGATTGTGGAAGACGGTTAAATTGCCGTCCAGAAGAAAGCATGCTCTTAATTCCGACATACATTATGAGTTTGCCAAGGGAGCGTTTCTGTTTACTTGTTTTTGAAATGCTCAAATAGGCAAAGTTTTTGAACAATTTGCCAATTCAAGAAATCACCCCAAAACATGCATTTGAGGAGACAATAAAACATTTACGAAACTGTATTTGCTGAATTCAAAAAGAGTTCCATACAAGTATACGGACATCATTCATTTTTCCCAAGGCCTTCAGTGGTTGTTAGCCATCAGAAAACAATAAAAGTCCTTTAAAAAGTCAAACCTAGCATGGAAACCCCATGGAGGAAGGATACAGGAGCAGTTACAACTCTAGCACTTCTCAGTGCTCTGTGATCATCACCGTCCGGTCAGACGAACAATAGTAAACAATTCCTGCCTACAGCTTAGCCGGACAAGTGAGGCCAGTAATGTCCTGGCAATATTTGTGATGTTTCGTTTGCAGTCAACTACAACTTCTTGCAGTGACCAGGAAATAAAGAGAGAAAAATCTCTAACATTAGATATACTTTTGCTATTGTAAATACAGCTTTTTAAAAATTTTGATACACTCTTCCCTTATCCATGCAATATTTGTAATTTTAAGGTTTAGGGGAATTAGAACTCTGAAAGCAAACATTTTTAACAATTGTTTCAGATATCGACAAATGAATGAGTCCACTAAGAAAAGGAATTTACGATACTGCACCATTAGTATATGTATTCCTTCAGCAAACACTAATTTAAGTAATAAGATATCAAAGTTGTTGCAGCATTTAAGATTGGGGTAAAAAATGTTCTGGTGAATAAAATGAAGTCATTCCTTGTCGGATTAATAAGTATTAGGTGATGCAGAGCAATTATTCTCATCTCGTTCTCTCAGCAAAGGGCATTTTTAAGAAGATTTGGAAAAGGGAGTCAATTATAGGTAAAATGGGACACTTATTACAAAATGAGGCTTTATTATTTCCTCTGAAAACAGAATTATTCTCGTTATTTATTCATAAACAAACTGCTTTAAAGGTCACTGTAGAAACTATTTCTCGGTACCACGATAATTGATCGAGACTCCACCTTCACTTGCATACGGTGTGCATTTCGTGGGAGGTCCTGATTTCAAGGGGCCCTATTTTCATGTCCTCACTTTCTGCATTATGCCACCCCATGTAAACAACTTTGAGTGATGTAAAGTACCTTCAAACATACTGAAGATCTTCTCTTCTCCCCGCTGACCGAAAAACGTGGAAAGTTAAAGCTTCAGCGGTAAGCTGCACTCGTAAATGTCAACAGTTTATTCATTTAGGCCTAGTTTACAAGATAAAAAAAAAACATTGTACATTGCGGGGGCAATTAATATTCATTACAGTATTGTTTAAAGCTTCAGATTACAATGTTTCAAAGTCGCTGCTTGTGTATGACTGAAGTCACGTGACTCCACTGACAACTGAGCATGTGGGGGAAAAGTATGGACAACTTAGAAAAGACATGTTCCTTATATACTTTTCTCACTGCCTGGCAAATTGCTTTGCCCTTACATTTGGAGGGATTAGTTGACTTGTTGCAAAAGCGTATTATTTCCATGAAAATTATCAATTCCTGCATGCATATTAAACATCTAAATTAATACAGAAAGGTGATTCAATGTAGGTTTTTCTTTCATTTCATTATTTCAACAGATATTAAAGTAAAAGTGACCGACTGTGTGGGGTTTTTACAATTAAGGCCTACAAAATAAAAAATACACTAATATGGATTGCTATTTTGACAAAAAATACTGGTAGATTATAATAAGTGTTCATTAGATATTACAAGCAACAATGTGACATCCAACCGCAAAATACATGTACACGTTACTTTCTTAGTGCTGCAGTCTACGGCAAGTGCCTACCGGTACTACTCACCATCAATGCTTACAAAAGCATTTTGGTGTGCAATTTCTCCATCTCAACCTGATCCAAGTCATGCTCTTGCACCAGAACACAACATCGCTTCAGAGCACCACCACCACCAATGATGATGACAGCCACTCAGATATGACAGATACATGTACAAGTGCTGTGTTTTCCACTGATTTCAACCCATTGAACTTGCAAACTCCATTAATTTAGCATCATGGAGCCAGTGTATGTTTGAAAACTGCTTGCAATGGACACACATGAAGTACTATTATACTGCAGTATCACTCCCCTTCCTGGCAAGGGATTCATTGTATTGTCACACACTGTCACAGTCTCCCATGCTTCCAACCCACACAGGAGTAAATTTTATCAGTGCAGTTTCCTTCTTTTGTCAGGAGATTTATAAACCATTTTTTCAGTTTGTTGAATGCAGAGTTCAAGCGTGTTTGTTACTTTGCCAAGTAAATTATTGTTAATGAAATAATCTCCATAGTAAGCACTAGAACATGTTGTTTCAGTTTTAGAAAAAAATGAAAGTGTGTTCAATTTAAAACATTCACCAATTTATTATTTTCATGTTAAATGAAAAATTTAACATGGGACAATTTGAAAGAACGTAAAACACAGGGAAACTTTACTTGAAAGCAAAGAAACACCTGCAACAGTTTTATCTTTATTTCTAATTCAAAATTTAAAATCATTACAATATTTTTAAGGTAAAAAAAGGAGGTTGATTTTGGAAAAGGCGACTTCCGATAAAGGATTAAGTCACACAAGACGTGCCGCATGGCTACAAACATTTATTTCATGCATGGCTTCACTTGGGCACCATACCCCTGTACAATCCTCCAAAATAGGTCACTGTCAGCAACGGTTGGAGCATTCGTAAGAGCATCGGAGATCACTCCATTGGGCTACAAAAGAAGCTGTGACTTACGGAAGTTGATTAGGGCATGAGTTGATATCTTGCATTTCTTTGTATTTTTCAAATTAAAGAAAAAGCCTGATTCCCTCGAAAGCCGGTCTCTGGAGGATACAGATTTTCTGAACCATCACGGAGGAAAATAAACTGAACCACAAACAAAATCTTACAAACCCTAAAAAGTAAGAGTAAAGAAAAAACAGCAAGGCCAGGATAATTCAGGATGGTAAGCGAGCAATCTTTAATTTGGTCGGGAAAATGAAGTGCTGCAGTATAATATGTGTAGGCCTTGGCCTTTACTACTTTACTAGAGTAACCCAGACCATCCTACCAACCCTGCCTACTTACCGCACGTTGCACCTCAATTGCGTTCACTGTTCTTAACGGAAACACTCCCCCTCGTCTTATTTGCGGACGACATTTCATCCAAAAAAATCCTCCAGTAGCACAAAAAGTGCAAGCTCCAATTGCTAGGGCCTTAACTCTGCTTGAGGAGGTAGCCACGCTTGATTGGCGACTGCTGAACTGCCTCAAAAAATGTAAATTTGTCCTCAGCTTTCTCCAAAGACTCGAGCACACGTACGTCGCCATTTCAGAAAATTGTAATGCGTCTGCGCAGTATGGGTTAGTCGGTTCACTGACTTTCCGTGTGTTTTCACAGTGCGGGTGTAAGTCTAGGTAACTACAGTGAGCAGACGACATGCCTCTTTTTAAAACCCAGCAAGAAATGAGTCCGAGGGGTACCCCCTCCAACATGTCCAATCCCTATACACATTCCAGACTATTGCTACTTAACACATCCCCCAAAATGTCTGAAAGGAATTCCCCAGATTCCTGCGAGACAATGACCAACACAAAGCAGGGGGGTTCTCTCTGTCTCATACCTTGCTGCATATGCTCTTTTTCTTCCTTTTCTCTCTCCCCCCTTCTTTCTTCTTCTTTTTTGTATTTCTCTCTCTTTATTCAATTGGGTTTGCAAAATATATTTTTACTGGTCCTACCAGGTCAAAGCAAGCATGTTTTTGTCTTACTGATAAAGTGTGGAATTCTTTCATTGTTGTTACCGTATTTAAAATAATTATGTAAACTTTCTTATTTTTCTTGTCATTTCTGGTCTGCTACATTTGCTTCATTATGCCTTGTTTTGTCCTTAATTCATGCCTATATTGCACATTAACAGCTCGTGTGATATTAGGGTACATTAATCTGTGTTTGTTGTTAAGTTGCCACTATGTCCACATATCAAAAGCAGTGTAGGGTTTCTTACTTTTCTCTTCCGTAGGGAGGAGCATTTATGTGTAGAACAGCTGTGTTTCTTTTGTTTCGGCTTGCGTCAGTTTCTTTCATTTCTTTTGTCTGACGGTCTTGTCTGCAAAGTCCATACGCATTGGAAGGGTGTTGCCATTGCTACACCTTGCGTGTAGCGCCTAGACAATGCGAGCACGTGTTAGGGCGCCTTTTTGCTTTTAATAAGATATCATGATGTTTAATGTACTGGCACTTTCTCACATCTGATCCATCAGGACAAACTTTAACACACTGAAAATCGTACAGTGCCATTCACCACCACCAACAACTAGATTTTACAAGTATAATCCACTCTGGTGGGGCGAATAGCTACATATGTTGTGCGTAGGGGGAGTGGGGTTTAAACAGGTTGGCATTTTTTGCGAACATCATTTACGGACGGCCCCTTTTTTGTCTTGATTAAATGACTGTGTGCTTTGGGCTTGCTACAGTTTCGCTGTCGTGTTGGCAGTGGTACGTACCTTTTAATACCATGTATTTTAACTACGCTGATTATGTCATCTCCCTCCCTCCCCCAAAACATCATCATCATCATCATCATCATCATCATCGATAGATTGATCAATAAAAACAAACAGGATATATTTATCGTGAATATGTAAATATTGTTTATTAATGCATTTTGATCAGGTTACAAGACTTACTGCCATTTTTGACTTTCCACCCATTGAGCTGATTAAGGCTTTGGTGTACTCTTCTGCATGTTAACCCGCACTGAAGGCAGATGTTGGAAAGGGCTTGGCCTGCATATCGTCCTGACCTTGCTCGCAATTTCAGTCTCCCGGGGGGCGAATATACAAAATAAACAAACCGACTGAATGTTTTTCCATCGTTAAAAGGACCGACCACAATAAACACGGTGGCGGGTCTGGAGCCTGCTGAAGTCGACCAGGGGAGTCATCATCAAATGAGGAGGGGAAAGAAGACGAGGAGGGAGTTCTATGGCCCTTAAACCCTCCCCCTCTCTCCTTCTCAAGCCTATTCGTTCTAAAAGTCTACAGAATTCGCTTGGTGTTAATTGTTCCAGAGAGATGGAAACAGTTACAAATAGCATAAGCATGATAAATACGTATAGTTAAAGAAGGGCAAAAATGAATTCAAATAAAATTATTTTCAACAAATTTTCTTGAAGTTTCCTTTAAACATAATGACATAAATCATTAAAAGACACCACTGTCTATATCTTAACATTATAGGATGTGTCACCAAGACTCATTCGCAAGGTCAAACTGTGATACAATATTTCAGTATGATTTTTTTTAGAGAAGAAAAAATGTGCATATTTTGAAGGATTTGTTATTAAGTATTTCCCAAGATGTGTGTTTGACTGGCGGTAAATTCACTGGATATCTTTCTTTTTAAAATCTTAGAAGTCGGAGTTGCTGAGCATGTACGGAATTGATTTAATCGGGAAAACGCCTTTGGCCACATTAATCTTGTACTTTGTGTTGTATACACAGTGAGATATCGAGAGTATTTCATAATCAACCAATGTGTGGGAGTTAGCGAGTTGAACAATGAGCAACTAATCAGTCTTCCTTGGCTGCAAGTAGTGGTGTGAAATTATTTGAGCAATTTGATATGCTGATTGAGCTCTTTAGTGTCAGCCAGCCACATACATTGTTATCCTGGAGATAATAGGGAAATGCAATAACTTTTACCAAAATATTCGCACCCTACGAATAAACAATCTTAAGGAAATTATTCGTTGGCGGAAATACAGAAAGCAACCGGTATTGACAAATCTGCCCCTACGTCAAAACTTCCGCCAAGCGGTGATAGGTAATTTAATGTAAACATACACATGTACATAGCAGTGGACCTTGCATTAATGGTCAATATTACGTACCAAGCTGTGCGGTAACAGTTTCCTATTGTTTTTTTGATACGATCTTTAAACAGACACAATTCCGCGGCAAACCGCCACGCTTTTGGCGGAACTCCACTCGTCTACGACGGTGACCGACTGACGCACCTGACTGTTTCGGATCCGGTTGCGTGCACTCACCGTCTGATTGGCGACAAACGTGAAGCTGTGGTGAGGAGCGATACTCAGCTCAGACACGTGACTGGAGGGCGAGTCTACTAGGGGTACGGTAATAATGACCTCATCTTATTTACATGTCGGAGTTCGAAGTGCATATATAGAGGCCTAATCTCTCAAGGCGTTTATCTGCATCCTTTGCTTGGACTGCGAGAACCTTGTCAAGTGTGTGATGACAGTATGCGCATCCAATAATAGGGGTTGTTCTATTATTTCTTTGCTGTGGTCTATGGTATTGCTACATCACTGTTCCTGGTGACGTGGATTATACTGTCGCAGCTGGACCGGTTCACTTCACAACTGCCGGGAAACTTTTTGCTATGTGACGCATCGATACACCATCAACTTGTGCGCGGAGTGTGTCTTCAGTTTATTTCGTAGCGTGTGTCGCCTGCGGGCCCAAGAGATTTCGCGAGGCGCTCTTTTAGAAGCGCTTTGCTGTTCCTGAGAGATGAACAACGCAATGGAAAGTTGGATTGAGAGAGCAAGCAAGGGAGCAGTGCGCATTGGGACAGCGGTGCTCCTTGTGTATTTAACATTATCGTCCAGCATGCCCACACCAACTTTCAACGTTCCGACACAAAGTACTGTTTCTTCTAGCAGTGAAATGTCTTGGGACGTCAAAACAGTAGTGACGAGTAAAAACCTATCGGAGACGATGCATCTTACGGGAAATAGCAACGATGGCGTCGTCCTCAGCACTGTTCAAACTTCTGAAGAGGACAACAGGATATCCACAAGGATGCGACGAATGAGCAGCTGGAAATCCAGAGAACATGGAATTTACTCTTACGACATCAAACAATTGCACTGCAAAAATGGAAATTTGCTGGCAATTTATGACAACGAAACTATCAATGGAACCCTCGATAGATTTGACAAATACAGTGAGTATCAAACATTACCTTTTTACTTCTTCTTTTATCCTCTACGTAATTGCTTTTTAGTATGGATACATGTATCAATGTTTCAATGTAGCAATGTTTCTGCACTGTTACAAGATGCGGAGAGGTTTCATCGCTCTTGTAAGTCTTTGCACGATGCCCTTGAATCTCATAGGATCGAGCAAGGATATGCTTCGTGCGTACAGAGAAACATTCACTTTAGATGACGGACATGACAGAAACTTCCTTTCTCAGCCCGCACCTAATTTTACAACATGAACGTGGGACAGCAATGAGTAAGCGACAGGGGTGGCTTGTCCGCACTGCATGCACTGCGCACTCCAGCCACCCCGTCGCTAGGCTGCCAGCACGAGAGACGCTAGGGTCATTTGCACACTTCCTCCCCGATTACTGCTCAAGCTGCGAAACCAGTCAAAACCCATTGTGCTTTTATTACAGGTCATTTACCCACGTGGATAAAACAGCGTTATGTAATGCAAGTTTCTCATTTGAATAAGTATGAAAAGTTTTGTTTTAACTAACATGAAGTTGGCAGCAATGTGAACAAATAATCGAACAGCACGTGTTTAGCGCCTGGGAGTAAGTTTACAGTGCAAACATACCATAATGCGTGGTATTGAAGATTTATCAGTTGAAACAGGACTTATTTGTCATAAATAAAACTTGTTGCTAGAATAAGAAAACCTTTGAAGTGTCTTGTAATTGAGGGCCGGTTGAGTGCCTGGTGAAATAACCCCTGTAGCTATTTTCCTACCAACACCGTTGATTGTTGTCTACTCTCTCGGTTCGCTAACCTCCTTGGGCAAGCCAGTGAGTCCGCGTGGTTACCAACCTCCGTGCCGCATGCACGCGAGAGGGTAATACACAACCTCCCCTCTACCAGGACAAGAAAAATACCCAGTTTCATTTAGGAGCAAAATTGCATCACCTTTTACTTACGCAGGTTAAGCGTGAAAAGAGGCATACCAATGCGACACTAAGAAAAGTGTCTGTCGGTTTCGAACGTGTGTAGAGGTTCATGCTATTAATAACCAGGCCGAGTTCACCCGACAGACGTTTGGAGGGCGAGTTTGCCTAATTGATGTGCGAACTCTGACATGGCCTTTTAGCCCATGGGGTCGACAGCCGTTGGAGACCCTTCATTAATTTCAAGTGGGGCCCCTGGGGAGTGAAGCTCTCTACTTTAGTTTCCGCACCTACGAGCCGGGGGGGGGTCAGAACTTAAGTCAAATGAAAGACACGTCTTCTTTTTCTGGAATACGCATGTTTTACACAAGGACCTTGCTTGAGAATTGCCACATTTGTATAAGTTATAATTTGATACATAGAATTTGGATAAGGTTAAAATGAAATCTGTACTGTGGTGATTTAATCTGTCAAGTACACGGTGTGTTTTGGATGAATTTATTGACGTCATACTATTTTTTGTCATTTTGAATGATATACCGTAACATTGTAGAGGAGAAATCCGTGACAATCAAACGACACCTCCCATGAAGACAGGTTTGAGTGTTGTTATCCAAATGACTTCATTCTCTCTGTTTGCAAAACAGCCTATGCGCCGTACCTTTAATCTTTACAATCACGGTTCAATCTCCATCAACTTCGTGTCCTGAGAGCTCAGGTATTGTCCTCTTGATCCCCTGTCCCGCCGGTATACTGCTACAGATTTGACGTCAGTTGAGGTACTTACGAGTTGCGTTTTGGAACTGGGGAGGGCTTGGGCCTCACAGAGTGGGTTGTTATTGATCCCACTACTTGAAACAGGTTGATGTAGACAGAAGGTTTAAAATTCAAAGGGGTTGGTGGAAAGGCCAGCTGTTTTGCGAAGATATTGATTTTAAGAAAATAATAAAAATCAAGATGAGGATTGTTAAAATAAAATTATCCGTCTACGCATATTTAGAACGTGTTCACCTACGTGGAAAAGGGCATTGTGCGACCCGTTCATAAATGTCACTTTTAGCAACGCTCGACAGTAGTTTCTTGACATTCATTGGTCGGAAGTACTTTGAAGCCATTCTCACGGAGGGGGGATGATTCTTCACGGGAAAGATTAGGCCTCTTTTGTTTTAGTTCAGCAGTGGATTTGCTTGAAAAAACATGGAAGACGCTTTTTTCTCTCCGACGGACACTCTCTTGTATTGTTGGTGGAAAACAATCCATCGATTCTGCATCAGCAATTATAGGCCCACCAATGACAAAGTAGTCTGAAACCCGCAGACAGAGGACATGCTGTCACCATACGCCGCTGAGCGCGCAGTCGGATCGTTGTACGGTACATGTTCATATGTACGTGTTCTGTACATGTATTACCGTCACGCGGTTCCACAGTGTCCCCATTCTGACCCATTTTTAGGAAGGCCCAGCTGCCCTGTCGTGCCATGCATACTCCCATCACAAACGTGCGTACCCAGCCAGACGGGTTGGTCCCTTGGAATTTGTGACTTTTTTGGCAAGTTAAGAGATGGAATACAAGGCACACAGTTCAAGGGGTTGGGCGAGTTATTGAGGTTGATATCCCGGGTGGTTGCTTGAATGGAGCTGTCAGAATGTGGGGGGCTTGAACTCCCCCATGAGCGCAGATGGATGGGAGCACCTGAATGATACGATGAAGAAATGGCACGTGGACGAGTAATTCTGTAATATCATGCATTGTGGTATTTTTGAGGTTTGAAGTTTATCATGGTGAAGGGGCAAGCTAAGAAATAGGTTTGCGGTATAGCACCATACGAACTATCTCTTTTGTATAAGTAGTTTGGAAAAGAACCGGAGGGTACTCAACTTTTCTGACAGTATACTCTGACGACGGACAGTTCAAGTCCCCGTGAACTTTCAAATAGGGCATTTCAGCAACAGTTTTTCACTGTTGGACCTTTTTGTGTTGGTTTGGTTGTTTTTATACTAAAATGGATTTGCATATTCATTAGCAAAACTGTGACGCAATCTGAGGCACTGAGGCAGTGTTGCATTAATTTGTGTACAAAAATTGCTAGATTCTGTTTTAGGCGTCGCTATCGGAAATTTTGGCAATGTACTGCATGAGTATATGGCAACAAGGCAAACAGTAACGTTTCCTCAGAAATAATTTCAAAGATCAAACGTGGGGTTCAAATTTAAATATGTAAACTACGCAATCTTCCTGGATTTACACCATACTAACGCCCTCACCTATGGAAAAGCTTGGTCAATTTTGAATGTTTACAAAGTACGCTTTACAATTCACTTAACCTTAAAAGAATTCAAACAGTTTTCATAGACTAAAGAAGAGTTTAAAGTGATTCTGAGAATAGTTACTTGCATTGTTCCTTTAAAATAGCCTTGGACTTTGTAGAAGACAGGTACACATTAATATTGTGCAATGTCAAAAACAATACTGGCGATTCACAACATTGCCCCTTCCAGAGTTTGCAACGCGTTGGCCCTTTCCAATCCTTTCCAAACGCGCATTGGGTCGACAGATTTCGCTCATTATGATTGGCCAACGCGTTGCAAACTCTTGGTGGCGCACTATTGTGAATTGCTCGTATTGGCGCTCTAATTAACTAACGTTAATTGATTCAATTTAGCGCGAAATTGATTGACGATCCAGATCAACATCCAATCTGCCAAAAAGTCATTCAATTTAACTCCATGACCATGTGATTGCAAATTCTTGTTAAACAAGAACAAGTTTAAGTCCAAGTTCAATTTAGTAAATCATAGGAACAGCAGTCAAATTCGTACGGTCACACTATGGTACTCGTAATAGGCGTGTGATTTCGTGCATAGGCAAACATTTCTGACATCTGTGCAATGTTTTCATCGAAATACAATTTATAAATTTGAAATGTTTGAGGTCGGAATAATTTATTCAAATTACACCATGAAGAAAACGTGTTTCACTGGCAAAGAAATCACTCTTAGTAAACTAATGTATCACCTTGGAGGGAGAACCTCTTATTCTATGAGCTCAAACGTACAAATAAGATGGCAGCAGCTCGTGATCACGACACAAGAACACCCAACGTTGATCATGGTCGTTTGATTGAAGCATTTGAGGGAAATGGTCAAGATTACCTAGAACTGGCAGTCAACCTTGAAATAATGAAGATTTATGAAAAGGAAGGTAACATGACTGGTTTTGTGTTATCCGAAGTTTTGTACTTTAAAAGAAAGAATAAAAACTCGATATTGACCCAAGGAAGGCATTCAACAGAAGAAAAGTATATATTTATAAAGTTAAATGAAAAGGCTGGGGATAATATAGGTCTCCAATATTCATGCCACGTGTACTTTTAATTAAAAGCTTACATTGCGAGTATGGGTGCTCATTGACGAAAACGAAAGTAAAATTTGGGTACGAATCCGCCTCCCATACCCAGAGTAGAATTGAGTGACGGTTGTGCATCATGAAATGGATTGATGCTGTTAGTAAATTGAATCCTTGAAAGTGCACGATTCGACGTCTACAAACGAAATTGAATGCGCAAAGTTTCAAAAATGAATCACGGGAATAACGGGCTTCTAGAAATCGCTGGAATGTGAATGCACGCTCACAAATTTGAATGCTGTTTATACTAATTCGGCCGGGAAAACCTATAAAATCGGCCCACCCAGGGAAATTTACATGTGTGTTTCAGTTGACCCATTCAATATTGGTATTTAAGCTCAGATAGCTGGGCGTCGTGACCCAAGTATCTTCTCAGACGATTCCATCTCGAATATACAGGCCCACTCTACCTTCAAATGTTGCAACTGTAACATACCATTTCAGAGAGACTTGAAGGAATAGTTGGTTCTTTGAACTTCTAATGCAGAGAGGCATGCTAGATATGCTGTCTAATGATGAGACCAATTCGTAAGATACACCTGAGCGACAGTTCTTCCATTTTAACGTATTTTGAACGTCACAACATGACATCTTTCTGTTGTAAAAATGGTTTCATACTTATCGTCGCAAAAATTTATTCAGACGTGTCATAATGAATTGCTTCCCATTCGTGCAGTGGAAAGAATATTTTCAATCAGTGACACATTGAATGTCCCGTTCCACTCGGCCTTGCCTCGTGGAATAGAATATTCCATCTGCCAGGCCCGTTCTATACGCTATGCCAGCCAAATGTCCAAATATTTGATTTTTAAGAAATTCAGTGTGGCAGTGTCGTGGCGGAAAGACCGGGACTTACCGCGTGGAATTTTTCTTACGACTACACGCATAACATTCATTCCTTGCAAAGGATCATGCCTTTTGATTCTTTGCACAGCATATTTTCGAGTTCCATTTGCTTTTTATTATTGTTGAAGTTCTAGACGTGGAGACTAAATGTTGTTATGAGTATGCCACCTTAAAAGAGTTTATTAAATAACTTCATAAGAGTGTTGCTATAGTCCAGTACCCTATTAAAATGGCGATCATACTCATAATGTACGCAAGGCCCGTTGTGCCACAATTTTACACTTACCAAAAATGAACTATGTTTTTCGAAGTTTAATTTTAATGGAGTATATTTTTCTAGCCTCTTATGAGATATTCTTCCCAAATTTGCTTATACGATATATATTCCATGCAGTTAGTTCTTATGAGATATTTTCTCTGTCAGATATCTCACCATTTTCTATTTTTGGAAAAAAGTTTCAATTAGATAGATATTTGAAGTTAATTTTTATAAGATATATTTGATGAGATATAGGCCTAACTAGACATTAAAAAACGAAATTGAAGAAGTTGAAATTGAATTTAAAATTGTTGAAATTGAAGTTGAATTTCGCAAAAATTCTTTATTTTTTTTATAGGTATATTTCACGGAACTAGTGACTTTCGTAAGAAATGCACCTGTGATATCAAACATTTATGATGTGCCGAGCTAGTACGAAACAAGAGAAGCAAGTACAGTGGTAACGTGTATACGCGGAGGCCCCGGTGGCCTTTCGATGCGAGTTCTCCGTTACCTGACTGTCGATACCTCAACCTTCTTTAGGCCTTGAAGTCAGGTAGCCATTGTGCGTTTAATTCTATAAAACTAAGGATAGTCTCAGACCATAACTTGAATGTATCAGTAGTTCAGAACGGTTCTCGGACTGTACTTAAAAACCCTCAGAAAAACGAACGTAGTAACGAAACAAAACAAAGTGGAATATTTTCATTGAGATATACGTCATTTAAAGGGAAGAAAATCTAATTAAAGAGAGAAGAGGTAAACTATAATGTGCCCTTTGGATTCGAAACCTACACTGTAAAAAGGTTGGTCAATTTTGGGTTGGTATTTTGCCCAATGTTGGTAAAAATATCAACTTAGCAACCTTTGGGCAGATTCTTCCCAATATCTGGTCAATATTTGACCAACAGTGATGTAGCTTTAACCAAGGTTGGGCAAATTAGAAATGCCCAACACTGTTTTGCCCAACTTTTTTTACAGTGTACCTCTGCCCACGAAACCTGCAACGGTTTCGATTTTAATTGGAACTAAGAAATGATGAAGTTATTCTCAATTACGTGTCACACTGTCACTTACGCAATACGCTTTATACATACGCATCGTTCATGTAATATTTCCCCGGGTCACAGACGTGAATTTGCGGCCATAGGCCTACACCTCCAGAGTCTAAAAAGAACGTAACGCATTGAAACTATGCTTTCCTCCAAGTGCATACTGTAAACATAGCACGTGGCTTAAAGTCAGATTCTGGTGAGTAAGCCCTTCGCTTCAGACTGAATTTCGTTAACTTAAACTTACATTTAAATTACAAGCAAAAAAAAAAAACCACAACAACAGCAGCAACGGGTATATCAGGTATTCTGTTGAAAACTACTTTTCAATTTGCTTCATGAAATATCCGGGCATGGACGATGTTACCATAGAGTTGAGCAACTACTCGACTTACATGTACATGTACATGTATTTCCTGCGAAGTGTGTCAGATATTTGGGCATGCGTCCTGAGCCACAACCTGGCTACAGCTGGAGATAATCCGAGTGCCCAGTGGCTGCAGCAATTTTTTTTTCGTGTCCACCTGTCTTTCAGCCAGTCGATTTGGAAATGGTCAGGAGCCCAACTGTGCTCCACCTGTATCACACGGGATTTCATGAACTTCGACTGTCAGCATGTGTAATCGACGAAGACATAACTGCGTGTATTCCCATCAAATATTCAATCAACGAAGGTCACTTATAGAAGTGTGTATCTCTGTCAGGTTTCTCAAGCAAAACAGAAGATTCTGCATCCCTCTAGAGAATTATGTGTTGTTTCAAACGACTACCCTCAGATACGTTTGATCAACTTACTCTTCGCTGAAAAAAAATATAATAATATCAAGATTTGCAACTGACACTGTACCTTATCTCTATTCTATTGGAGTATGATAGACATTTAGTGTATTCGTAATTGCTTTCGGAAATCAGTGCTCATCGCAAGGCGGTTTATGGAAGAATATATTTACAGACTCCCTAACTTGGTTAACGTAAAACTTCTCTATACCACGTCCATGATTTTTCACTTCCTGACCAGTTAATTGCAATTATGATAATGAGCTTTTTGTTCAAAATCTGTCACTGCATACGTCAAAACTGCATTTTGTGTTATTGCTTTTATCTGTATAACCTGACCGATGTGTCCGCAAAACTCACCACGCTTTGATGATTATTGGTCCGTCGCTGGTTCTTAAAACCACGGAGGAGTAAAACTCCACGTTAAAACTAACAAATCCTGCTTATAGTGTTCGAGTAAATAGCTCAATGTGGTACGAAGACTTTTTCGTAACCGTGTTCCTTTTCCTTCTCTGCAGCCCGTTTGAGGATAACGACCGCAGGCTTTGGTCGAGTCAGGATTAAAGGCGTGCAAAGTGGAATGTACGTTTGCATGAATAAACACGGCAGACTCTATCCGTGGGTGAGTTCAGTGATGCACTACTTTATTTTATTGTTTCTTTATTTTTTCTCCTCCACGATTCGTCTTGTAGTTATGAACCAAACATGGTTTGACATCGTGCTTATAACTGTGCTCTTCCTTTCCCTATCTGTCAAAAAGTCTCATCCTAAGGACGAATGCGTCTTCCAAGAGAGATTTCTACCAACTTTATATGCCGTGTTTTCATCTGACGTTCACTCCGGCAAGAGGAAATGGTATATAGGACTTAATGCAAACGGACAACCGAGGCTAGGAAGGAAAACGAAGTACAGGCACGCAATGGCGCAGTTCCTTCTTGAATCAGCTAACTGGGATGACACCAGATGATCATTACAGAAAGGATCGCTTCTGAACAGACAAGCGAGTTGGGAAATACTCTGCAAACGACGGAACAGTTACAGCATAATACTTACCTCTTGAGAGATTCGCCTTTTCATCGTTGACAATTTTTCTTCAGTCACCTGAACTCATTTATACATGCATTCAGTTTTGCATATGTATGTGCCCTCTGAGACGGTGCCTGCAACTCCAGTAACAAACACGAGCCAAAGACGTCACTTCTGCTCGGCACATACCAATGAGGATGTCTTTGTTGTGCCTACCAAAAAAAAAAAAAAAAACAGAACAAAACAAAACACTGTTAATGTTGGTCACTATCAGCTCATTGAAAGCATAAATAATATATCTACCGTTTTAGATATATTATTTACGTTTTAGGCATAAGCATGAAGTATTCCACATGGACAAACGTTCGTGAATATGAATAAGCTTTTGTCGTGTTTAATGTAAGCAAAACAATGTATCATATTAAAAGTGAAACTATATATTTAAGTTTTTAAAACTTTCTCCTGTGCAAAATATGTTAAAGAGTATGGTATGTATTACGTATGCACTTAGACAATGATGCTATTCTGCCTAGTGTAAGGTATATACCACGTGGAAGGGCCACCGTTTTCTTTGTGTGGACCGAGCCTCATCTTTATGAAGTTTTTGTCGTTCCCAAAGTGATATTATTCCTGTGAATAAGTACTATAGGTCTGTATAAGCGTTTGGATGCTTTTTGAAGACCTTTTCGACAAGGTTCTTCACTTCTCCCTGTTAAGGGAGACTTTGGAGGTCTTTAAATCCCATTTAAATTATCCTCTTCACAAATTAATACAATAGTAATTACGGCAGTTTCCTCGGAACAATTTAATTTTCGCTGAATCCTGTAGAAGGCTATAGGCATTTCTTGGAGCATGCCGGGCAGAAAACTCGCATTGTGTCACATCCAAATCACGCATTTTCAGTAATTGCTAAAAATGTATTCACCTTTTATTCAAGATAGATCTCATCAAAATGTACAGAAGGGTCCCATTTGTTTCACACTTGACTTGATTCATTACTTTGATTCTGTGGTACTCAAAATTTCACACGATCAAATCACCAGTATTTAAAAAGTACTCAAGTAGAGAACGAGTACCATAGTTATTTTGAAACTGCATGGATACAGATCAAAAATAAGTATTCAAGACTGTCAGCCCGAGTAGGAGCTGAGCCGTAGTCAATGGGGTTTCCAATTTGCAGCCTAGGTGTCCTTGGAGGCTCAAGGGAAAGTCCACCTGTCGGTGGCCAGATCCCCTGTCACTCACCCTTACAATTGGGGCATTCAGAAAGTTTGCACACATCACTCGCCTTTGCCGACACACCTGGTTAGACCTTTATGGAGCCATCCGACCGTGAACAAAGTAGCTCAGGCCCGCCAAGAATGAGGATTTGAGCAAGTGGCTTTACGTACTATTGCATGCCTGGTTCCATCATCGTCTGGGTTTGGTTGTGTGTATTCTCGTGAATAGGCTCTCCCTTACATCGCCCACTTAATCTGTTGCATGACAGGTGTAGCGAAGAAAATCAAGGGCGGACCCAGAACTAAATTTTAGGAGACAGACTTGAGGGGCAATGAGAATTTGGAATTTTATCTTGTAACCTTTAATGGCCTTTCTGAGGGTTAGGTTGCATTTTGGGGCTTATATACGCTTACTCGGGGAGGGGGTGTCCCCCTTGCCCCACCCCCCATCCGCTCTTGATCAGTATGTGCCAGACAACATACAGAATGGTGTACCCAGTTTACGTAGTCGTGGACTGATGAGCTACTGACTGATATCAAATAGCATGTTCACGAGACCAAATTTGTATTCATTCGTTTTCCTGAAAAGGTTGAAAGAGGGAGAACTGTAGAACATGCTGGAACAAGAGAAGCATGAACGGCCCCGTTTCAGAATGAGAAAATATTTGCATTGTGTGCATATAGTCAAGATCACGACATGCCCTATATCTTATCTCTGCTATTAGTACTTTGGGGTCCAGCATCCAAGATCGCCAGTTAATGAATCCCACCGAAGATTCCTACCCACTTTCAATCATGTAATCAATAGTTATCAGTTGGAAACGTGTGGGTTTAAACCAATGAACGTTGGGTTCTTTTCACTCGCAAAGTAGTTGTCACAGCCTTTTTTTTACGACAGCCACCCGAGTGTTGACATGTGCTTATGTAATATTTATAAGACATCTGAGGATATATTTTTATGATGATATTTTTATACATAAGTTATTTATACGGTGTATTTATTGAATTAAAACTTCGAAAGTGTGTGACGCCCTCCACAGTAAGTGCGCACACCGCGAGGAAGAATTGGTCTTGAGGCGATTTGCCAGGGGGATTGTTTTAAGTACGGAGAATTTGAGCACACAGAGGAAACAAATACTGTAACTAGATGACAAACAATTCTATGCTGAATTGTACACGCAAATTGTTCATGATCTGTCGTTGTTATCATCCATTCTTACTTCTGAAGTGTCGGTTTGAATTCCCTCGTTTTGTGGGACTATGTTATCTTCTGCAACCATCATGTAATTGATACGTACATGTATACGTTAGTATAAAATACTCTTCATACAAAGATTTGTATCAAGTGCATGTGACGCTTAATTACCGTCATAGCGCAGTGTAAATAAATAGATTAAAATAACACTTCAACTATTTGAACAAGTTAAGTTGGAGTCACAAAGATGCCTAGGTTGAACAAAAGAAATGGTTGTTGCATGTGATCCAAGTGGCAAGCAGTTAATTTCCAGGTGAAACTGAAGTACTAATGAACATGTTTCAAACGAAGCGGTGTCCGCGTTAAGGACTCAGTATTATTGTCAACCGATTGCTACTACAATTCACCTGATTCCTGATTAAATGGCGTTACATTTGTATCCATTTTTTATTCTATGAAAGAAAAATGCTTCCTTCTTGGGATTGTCGAAAGGATTTTCCACGCACTTTTTGAAAGTGCTATAGCTCTTTATAGCCCAGGTAATTGTTGATGAATTTTATTTTTTTGGCTGGTCATATCCCCAGTGTTGTGCTTTTGGTATTTCTCTTTTTGAAATTCGTACTTTCATCATCCTGTAGAGCGCAGGTAACGTCAGTAAAATTCAGAGACACAGCTGTATCTTCATACAGCTCTCCCTCTCAAACAAAAATAAACAGCAAAAAAGACATAAGTCACATTATAAGTTTTTGTGCATATGTGACAATAATACCTCATACTTTTTACAATTTTAATCGAACGTCATTCACGTTGTTATTTATGGTGGTCCAACGGTTTTTGACGTGCACATTCCCGAATTTGTAGTCTCCTCTTTGCCAGCTTAACATTTAAATACTGTCAAAATATTTCCACAGGCGAATCTTAAATTAAGGGCAGGCAGAGCAAACAAAAATTACTTGCATTCCAAGGTAAAAATACATTGAGGTCATTTTGTCTATGGTTACTTCATATTTTTACGGAGAAAGAATAGGAATATAAAACTTCAAGCCTACATCAAAGAAACGAAAATTTTCCCCCCAAAATTAGTGCATAGCTGGGTGTTTATGAAAAAGTGTCCACTCTCTTAGCTACTAATAATGGTGCAAATAAGGACAGTTTCTATGGTCAGTGCCAGGCAATCAACAAACGACAGCAATGTTTGATTCTCCTCCGTACACGCCTGAGAAAGGCTTCGTTTTTGCATTCTATGAGTTCCAGTTAGTTAACCATGGACATTGTACATGTATTTAACCCACTTGTCACTAAATTCTCCATTTCCTTTCGTGATAAAAGATAATTAGGTGAGTAATGCACGGTTTTACCACTTGACGCTTGATTTAATTGGTTAGACAATACACTGAGAAGGATACTGTGAGGACGTTAATTTCAGACCATGATTGGACTAGGAAACTGTTCGAGTGACGTGTTCAGACTACTCTAGTGCTTAACCTTGGACGAAAAAAAAAACACTCGGGCATAGTGTATGGGGTGTATATCATTTACCTGACCATGTGTGTGTTTCCACAAAGGTTTGGCTGATGTTCACTAAACGTAATCAAACTTCGGCTTTGCTCTGGCACTGTACCAGAACCCTCTGCGGGCATCTAAGTTTCAA
This sequence comes from Acanthaster planci, assembly GCF_054643075.1. Taxonomy (NCBI): domain Eukaryota; kingdom Metazoa; phylum Echinodermata; class Asteroidea; order Valvatida; family Acanthasteridae; genus Acanthaster; species Acanthaster planci. The sequence goes on along the minus strand of NC_141778.1, from coordinate 28,092,619 downwards.
ATGGAATGACTCTATTTGCACATTGTTTAACCATTGGATATGCTGACACAAAGTAGCCATCCAAACGCGATTTCCGTTAAAACGCAATATATCCGAGAGGTCAGACCCAACCCGATCTCAACCGAGAGACAATGACTATAATACATCACTTCAGGGAATGGATAAATGTGTTGTCAGTATTACAATAACGAGAATAATTAAGATACGACAGAAATGTAGAAAAATATGGTAAACTCTCGGTAATATCATTGCACACGGATATCTCATTGTTTGACGACTTTGATCGAGGGGGGGGGTAACTAACATAAAAGCGCTGGGACACTCTTTTAATTCGACAAAACCAGGCAGGGCTGCTATAAACTCTGGAAAATCAACGAGACCATTCCAGATCGAGCAAAATGTGCCCGATACGACTTTTCCAGAAGGCCGTTGGAACAGTAACCACTTAATTTTCCTCTGGGTGGCGAATTTTGCAATTGCAACGCATTCGTCCCAAGAGTCTTCACACACGGAGGTTTTCAAGTGTGTTTGGTGTCTGGGTGTGTGATCAAAATGTGTGTTGATATTCCCCTCACACGAAAAAAAAAATAATAATCATAATAAAAAAAAACCACTCCAGCCATCTCATTCACCCTGCTTTTCGCCACCCCATTTATGCATACAAAAGAAAAACCAACTAATATATGGTGTACATTATGATAAGAGATAATAAAAAAGTGAATCAAAACTGTCTACAGTTCTTCGTATAAACAAATATGTAGCTCTACAAATTCTTCGGGCAGAATGAACCCATTATTGCGGTAGACTTGATGACAAGTCGTTAGCTATTCGTATTTTGCCTTGAACTTCATTTAAAATCCATCTAGTGTATGGTGTACTATTTACTTTGGTGTTCTACAGACGACAAAATTGTACTGCGTCGTCCTGTCACCACAACGGCACGACGCGACGCGACCGCTCCGTCGCGTCGTCACCTCTTTTCTTTTCACCTTTATGTTGTGTTTAATGCGTTAAGGCGTGCCGTCGAGGCGTCGCGTCGCCTGTCTGTCAGTTTATGGTTGTCATACGGTGTGGGTTCAGCTGTCGCATCCTGTCGTCATGCTGTCGGGTCCTGATGTCGTGCCGTCGAGTTGTTTCGTTGTATCGTTTTGTTGTGTTGCGCTGTCCCGTCGTGTCTTCGTTTTGTGCCGCTTTGTGCTTCACTGTAGCTTAAAATGGCTGGTGGTGTGGCCAATATATAGAGGGCGTATGTCACAGGTCACGGAAAAATAGTGAGCGTGCAAAGGGCCTACAAGATTTGATTAAGTGATGGTGTCTGCATGGTACTGGAACTGAGCTCTGTCTCTAAGGGCGTCACCCATTTCCACCAGTAATGAGGCAACGGCGAGAGCACAATGCGACGTCAAGATGAGACCGCATGACGCAATGGCTAAAAATGGACGTGACACGACCAGATGCTGCGAAAGTATGACAGCACGATGCGACAGCATGACGCAATGGGGGTCAGGGCCATCGCGTCGTAGCGTTGCGTTGTGGCATTGGGGTGACTAGACCACGTGACGCAATTTTGTTGTCTATAGAGCACCATAGTTTACACACAGTTTCGCCTCCCCTGAGCGACGCAACTACATGCATGATGGTTCCCTTGCATCGTGATGTCGTTGATCCCTCGCCTTCTTGCATTTTTTTTTCACATGCGACGCATCGCGTGGTGCTGTCGTCCGTCACGCAGCGCTGTCTAATTTCCATAAAATATATACTTCTGCCTAAACGTCGCTCCTACTGTCACCTGTTGCGTCTCACCGTCGTATGTCGTGTTGTACGTCGCGTGTAACTTCGCTTTAAGCACAACGCGACGCAGGACACCCTAAACGTCGGGCTCGCTCCTACTGTCGCCTGTTGCTGTCGCCCTTTTGCCTCATTTTTTTGGTGTCATAGAGGGCGCCTTTACTGTTTCTTTCAGTTAGTTCCGTTCCCCTTCGCTCATCGCCCACGGTCCAAACAGGACGCTGGGAAGGGCTGATGGCCTTGTACAGATTTCAGTGAAGGAAATACGTCACACGGGCTCACAGCTAACGAAGCACAGAACACTGCGGGTAAATTTCTGCCAGACGTGCTACCTCGCTTAATGCGTTACACAAGCGGTGGTTATCAGTTTATTTGTTCATCCCCAAATTATTTGAAATATAATGCCCAAAGACATGTGATCAGAGATAGCTAGTGAGAAGATGAATTTGATTGTACGAAGGCTATCTTTTATCATATTGCCGACACTTTGCCGTGCCAAAGCATTGCCATTGGCGAACCCAAAAATCCAAATAACGCTTCGCTTACAGGAAGTGATAACCTCGCGGTTACAAGTCGTGCACAATATAGCCAATCACAGTACAAAGCCGTCATCCCTTCCTAGCGCCTTGTTCGGGCACTATTTCTCCGTGCTTGCAATACAAAAATTCATTCGTTTTGAACGTACTCAGGACAGTAATTTACTTCTCAGCCAATGAGAAGCTTTGCTTGTCATGCTCCACCCACCGTTACCGCACACCTTTACCTTCGCCGTTTGTATTAATCATGATAACAATGGAAGAAGGTCCCAATCCTAACTTATCGATAACTAACAAAAATCAAAATTAACAAGAAACGTAAAATACAATGCTGAATCCCTCTATTGAAACATTACTCGCGTTCGTGTGCACGTTCGTCAACGCTTGGGAGGGAAATGAAGAAAACAGTAAAGGCGCCCTCTATAAACACCATGAAGCAAAGGGGAAACAGCACCCGGCTAGTCTTGTTCCCTGCCCAAAGATTCCCTGGCGACTCCCGATAAAAAATATTAGGCCAGGCATCAGCCTCTGATATAAATAGATATGACGCAAGGAACAGGGGTCACAAGTTGAGAGCCCGGGTGTTTTTCGATTTCATTACAGTGGTGCACCTATATTTATAGGCATTTAATATTCGTCGTCAGGTCCTGATTTTCCTAGATTCTCCTTAAGGGAGATCACTGAGGTATGGAATTCCATATCTGCTGTCGCCCGTCGCCTGTCGTCCGTCGCATTTTGCTTTTTGTTTTGTCCCAATTCTGCCATTTATCAGTTCCAAACATGCCATTTTCCGTCGTGCGTCGTCCGTCGTGCGTCGCCTGTCGTGCGTCGCCCATCAAATGGGTTGCCTAGGACCTGCAAAAGCCGGGGTTTAACAAATGACAATGTGGTGATTCCGTTCACTTCTAAAGATCTTTTCCGAATAAGGCAGGTACAAATCCCACATGCAAAGCATATACCAGTCACATAATTAATTCCAATAATGCTAGACTACCCCTGCCCCTTGACAAGAAAATATCGCCTCTCTGAGAATTCAACCAAGTGTTTTTTGGGGGAAAACATTTTCATCAAAAGTATTCCGGCCAACTTATCCACAGTGTTATTCTAATTTGCATACTGTAAAAATGTGCCGACTTGTTTTCATCAAATTCCAGGAAGAAATCTGCCAAACGATACAGATATTCCATCTTGTTCTCTAAATTTCACCTTGAAATCCAGAAATACTAGACGTGCTGTGGATAACAAACTGTTTATTAAATGTATTGTTAGGGGGTAATTACCACTTGGTTTAAGTTTCAGAAAATGTGACGTGTTGGTTTTTGTGGGTGTGTATGCCATGGTGGATAGACCAATGAGAACAGGTTGTCCAGCATATCAGCATTAACAATTTTAAAATTTCATTTTATTTAAATTTTATTTACTTGAGGACCCCCCCCAAATGAGTGGTCATAATGAACACAATCTTACTTTGTCTCAACTATTAAAACATTCAAAGAAAAGCCTGTGGGTGTTTCAATTTTTTTGATAAGAAGTAGTAGCTTTATCTCATTTAGAGACGCTCTCTCTTCTAAATTTATTTGGGGAATAAACTTTGGGTTATTTCGAAAAAAAAACACGTTTATTCGAGGGTGTGTCATTGTGGGATTTGTTTCTACGTGGAGCCTCGGGAGGGCAGAAATAATAGGAAGAGATAAAAATAATGTAGACAAGGGGACCAGCTGCATCCGAATCGGTTGTCTAGAGCTAGGTCTATGGCGAAATTGAAACGAAAGTCATTGGTTAAGTTGCAGCAGGAAAGAAACCATTTGCGTTGTCAGGGGTGTTACGCTAAATAAAAAAAAAATAGAAAAATGCGTATTTCGCGTGCGGGACGGTCCTAACGTCTTTCACCTAGGAAGAGGCAGAAAAATTATGTGTAGAGTGCGCCCTTACTGTTTTCTTTCATTTCCCCCCCTCCCTCTGCTTGCAACATGTCTTTAGCTAGAGCCAAAGGCGTTGATTTTTTCTTGTTTTGGTTTCCTCCGTTCTTTGAAATGCTTTCTATTATATCTTATTTTGAACAAAAATTACATTGAAAATCCGCGTATTTAGGGACTGGCTCTCACGTAATTAGCAAGCACGTAATATTATGAAGTACATGTACATGTCCTATTGGTTGAACCCTTGTAGATAGCTAGAAAGGGAGGTGCTTCACACTAAACTTGACATCCTAGCCTGTGACGATGACTTCATCAGGTGACAAGACGGCAAAAGGTGCACACTTAAATCACGATATTTCCTGAAGTACATGTGTGATTGGACTGAAACTAACTAGACAGCCAGAAATGGAAGTGTTTCAGACGACTCCATGGTCGAGGCTAATGTGCGGGGGACGTTAAGAGGGTTTTCAGACGTCAAGATGCGTCGCTCTTTAAATTTTTGTAAAATCCTATAGGGCTTTGTGCAGACCCAAAGATTTTTTTGCATGCTTTTTAACACCACGTGTTTTTACATATGCAAGCATGACAAGGATATTTTTCTTTCAAGGTGAGAAAAGCGAAAAGGCCATTTGTTCTGTCCTTAAGACCGACAAAACTTCTATTTGTCCATTGATTTGTGTGGATCAGTCCTTATCTTGTATGTATCCGAAACAGTACTGCAATTCAGGATCTAGTCGTGATGTTTGATCGAACAGGCATACCCCACGACAAAGACGGCCAAAAAAAAAAAAAAAAAAAAAGACCCAGAAATGGTTACGTCATCTGACAGAGCAAAAGTGCAAGGAAACATATTGACCTTTGTGATGAAACGTCATTTTCACTCCCAACTTGGCAAATTTCTTACCAGTGCTGCCCCCTTCTCTCTTTTCTTAATCGGTGAGAAAATGCCTCTTTTGATTCACTGCGTACGAAAAATATTATGTTTTTTTAATTTAATTTGAACGCTTTAGGCCTAGAATCGGGGATTGACTTTGAAGACGAAGCCAGGAGAAGAAGTCGCGTATAAAAACGACTATGTTTCACATATCGGGTGTTGACATGGTTTAGAAAACTTTGGGAAAATGCTCATTTTTCCGTATTAGAATAATTCATTCTGGATGGATTCTTCATGATAGTGTTCTGGACTATTTGTCTTCATTTTGCCACAATAACCTTCACCCTAAAATGCCTCATAGCCAATTAATGTCAGGTTTTCTTCCCCAAAAAGCTGCTGGGGCGTTTTTTTCCCAAGCAGCTTTTTGGCGTAAAATTTTGTAGGGAAGAACAACCCTCGAGTTTAGGTATCAGAATTGTCATTCTTCCCCCAGAGTTCTTTTTTTTAGCCGTTTTCAACTGGCTTGGTAAAATTTGTGGCACGTGTCCAGACGTCAACCGGTTCACATACAAAAGGTCCATAGAGTATATAGGCGTCACCCATGGCCACGTGTGTTTTGTCAATATTATTGTTTTGATAAAAATTTTGCAACCTTACCTCTCTTGTAAGTGTGGTTTACCCAAACAAAGGAGGTCTTTAATCCCTTGGTGGCCTCCCCAATCCAATCCCAATTCCTCAAGAATGGTATTTCTGGATTATCGAGTGTTGAGGGGACGTTTGATGTCTTCCTTCCTTTGACCAAACAAAGTAGAACTCGTTAATACGTCAACTGCGAAAAAAAAACTTGAACGAGTGCACACGTCCTTCCGTGAAACAATCGTGTTTACACATCATCCAGCGATAAGTGGTGTTTTAAGTCAGGGGCAATCATTGTATGGAGATGTGTGGAGTCCTACAACGTCTGTAACCTTACGTTATCTGGACTTGCTTCTTTATGTCTGTATGTCGTTGGGCTGTCTGTCGGGCCGTCTATGCTAGAGGATTGACACACACCTTAGTAACGGAATGGTGTGGCAACGGTGGCTCCAGATCCTTAAAATATTTTCTCCACTGAAATGTGGAAATACAAAGTTTGGCACCCCCTTATTTGTTCCTCTCCCAGCGAGCTGGAGTCCGCCTGACAGTTGCGAAAGCCGTATAGTCCGCGGGTTCGATGGTCAGAACGCACATATCGTCGTGTGCCCAGCAAAAGGTCGTAAGCGCGCTTACGCCCTATGCATGGAAGCATGATTACAATAGAAAAAAAAGTTCCCAGTAAAATGGAGTAAGAAATACACTCTCTTTATTTAGTAAAAACAGATAAAATTTTATTTCAAAATCAACACAGGCTGTGCAAAAAGCAATCTTTGAACAACTTATCAAACGACAAGGGAATTTTTTTGTAACTACATGTATTTGCAAAGAAATCTTATATTCAAAACAGTTGCATACATACGTCCTTTTGCCAGGATTTATTATTTTTTTTTGTAGCGATTATGCTTTCCGGCAAAAGGTCGTAAGCGCTTATAACCCTCTTCCAGGCACCCGACAATATTTCCAATAACATGGTCTTTAGTCCAGAAATGAAACGACAAGACAGCCCAAAGCTTATTGTACATTAGGACCATTAAACTTTTGAACTAACAGTCCTTCGCCCTTCCTTCGAAGGGACGAAGGAGCTTTGGACTAGTGGGTTGTCGCCGGTCAGAATCCAAGGCTGCGTCGAGTAGAACCGTTCATGGATTCATTAGACAGAGAATATAGGGGGATGGTGTAAATATCAATCTCATTTATACTTTTCCTGAAAATTGAGAAAACATTTTATTTCCCAGTATCTTTAGTTGCAGCTTGCTGGCTCCCTTCTTTACCTGGTTCGCGGTTCCCGCGAAGGTGGATCCAGTGGAAGAGGGAACGAGAGCACATCAGGAAGGGACTACATGTACCTTTGGGGTAAGCTTGTGAGTAAGCTTGTGAATTTTTTGTTCGTAAGCTCTCGAACAAGCACTGAGTATATAGTGTTAATAAATGTACACGTTGGGTAAGGACAAAAATCTTGTCAGAACGCTCTTTTATCGGTAATGAATGTATTTTGCATAGAGGGCGCTGTTCAATGGAATGTAATCTAGACTTCATGGGGTCACGTTCACAGCCGACGTATGTTCACCCAGCACTGCTGGTGTACCAATAAGCCACCTGCTAGTTGAATTTGAATAAAATCTGGTACACTGAGTTCTTTAAATTCACGTGAACATAATAACTTGAATTCTCCATACTAAAACCACTGTTACACCTCGTGATTTGGGGCAAGGTTTTACTTAGTTACATAAGAGACGTCTAACGGCACAAGGGTACCAGTCCATTCCAGATATGGTGGTAGCTATGCAAAAGCTTGCCCGAATCACGAGGTATAGCAACAGTGTCTTTAGTCTGGGGAATTGAAATTTTCACGTTTCTATGCAATAAGATAACACGGTGTACCAGATTTTATTAAAATTTAACTCCCAATTGGCTTAATTATTCAGTGGCAATTCGTGGATTGTATGGGGCGGCGCATGACAGGAGTGGCCTTAATCCGACCCTATCTCGTGCGAGTACGGATTCAAATTTGTTATCAGAAGTGGTAGCGGTGGAGAGCCGTCGCCAGTGTTTGATACTTATATGCATGCCGTAGTCTCACATGGAGACACTGCTTCGCGTGTTGCCAACATAGAGTGCAACATAAACGTTACAAATATTTCTTATGGGAATTTTCCTGAAGATACACCCCACAATATATTTGTAATGGATGTTAGTAATGACACACATGATGAAGCCAAAAGTGAAAACGTTTTTAGAAGTGACGTTGAGCCATTTTATGCATATCGTCATTAGAAGCCAGTATCGATCCTTGACATATCATAAACTCGCCAAGATGATGCGCCCAGTCGCCAGCAACACCAAACACCATATCAGGAACTCGGAACAATTCGCTACAATCATTAAAGGCCTGACCCTGCAGCCCAACGACATTATGGTCTGCTTTGATGTGGCGTCCCTCTTCAGGGGGCATTGCACCAAATCGTTGTATTTCTGCGCACGAGCTCATTAATATTTTGCAATCCCACGGGATTTTTACAATAATACAGGCCATAATCAGGATGGATCATAGAAATATATCTATACATTCCGAATTTGGGACTGATGGTTTCCCGTTCGGGATATTTCTTTCACAAATTGCTGGCCTATTTCGGACAGAGTCGGCAAGCTACATTCAGAAACGAGCGCTTAGTTTTACTGCTATTTTGGTGGTATCTTCGGGGAAAGACGAATAAAAAAATTGTTGTGTGGCTAACCCCCATGAAATTGAAAGGAAAAGTGATCTTCTGGCCAGAATCTTGAATTTCCAGTGAAAAAAACCAAGGCCAACCTCTTCACGAGTGTCAACAGGCGGCGCTATTTCGGTCCGATTTTGTACTGTTTTCTATGGGCGCGTATTTGGTGTAGTGCACGTGTGCAGTTGACGAATAGGCGAACCGAATATCGCAGGCAGTTTTTTTTATACTACGCATGCACGCGCAAAGGGCACTGGGTAAAATTGTGGTAAACAAAACCCAAATGCCAGAGATTGAAGGAGCTACAAACATGTATTTGGAGAACGTCAGCTCAAGTGGATTTTGGTGGGGAAGGATTTTCCCTTGAACACTGGCGACAGACGAAAGAATTCTGTTCAGCAATAGCTTAATTTAATAACATAGCCATCAACCAGGACTCGCTCCCAGTCATATTCAGCCAAGGAAGTTAGGCTTTTAAGACAGCTCTTATCTTGAAAACTGTAAGTTTGCCATATATGTATGATCAATTAATATTTTCCTGTTTTTAATGCCTATCAAAGTAAGTTTCTCTAGAATTTGTTTCCGAGTTACAAAGATGTCACATTGAAACTTGCGGTTTTGATTTTAATGCGTAAAAATGGTCAAATTTCTGTGTACTGACAGTGCAACGTCCTCTTACATAATTCATAGCATGATCATTGTATTCATTAAATTAATGCGCATTAGTAGATTGTGGCCTGACCGCAATAGCCGCAGTTGCAATGGATAATTTGGTTTGGTTTGGTTTATTTCCATACATCACAATTAGAACATAAAAGAAACAATGTTATCACAGAATGAAATAAGAGATAATGAATGGTGGATACCAGACAGAAAGCAAACGCTTGTCCGTGGCTTGGTTCCTTATTTGCTATAATAATATCCATATGAGGCTATAATTACGAGATAGAGAAGACAGAGTAAAGAGAGTAAGATATCTGAAGGTCAGCTCAACGTTAGAATTAAGCTAAGATTTTCTTTGTCATAACATCTAAGAAATGATACAATTCTAGACATGACTGCTTCATTATCGAGGTTATGAGTGCACAGTAGAAATGTGATGTACGTACATTATACATGTACAATACAGGGGAAATAAACTATATTACACTGGAAAGGAGTAAATTCTTCAAGTACTTTTTAAAACAATGTGGACTTCTAAAGTATGATATTGGGGTGATTTTATTCCAGAACAAAGGGCCTTGATGTCGAACTATTTTAAGAAATATTGTAGTTCTTGCCTTTCCTATGTGAAACTTGGCTGCTGACCTAGTATTATATGAGTGAACTTTAGTGTTCCTCAGAAACAATGATTTGGTTTCAGGGAGCAGAAGATTGTTTTCAAATTTAAACATTAGGATACCCAGTTGATATTTGTATAAGTTGAAAATTGATAGGGTGTTCAGTTTCTGGAATAGTGGTTCAGTATGGTCTCTAGGACCAGACTTTGTAATAACCCGTAGCAATTTTTTTGTAATATTAATAATTTATTTGTAGAGGTTAACTGGGAGTTTCCCCAAACTAACAATCTATACTTAAGATGTGGCAGAGCTAAGGTATTATAAATAGAAAGTAGTACTTTTGTTGGCAATATGTATTTCAACTTGCGCAAAATCCCTAGTATACGTGAAACTGACATGAATCTGCTGGTAGTGCAGTTTCCAATTAAGACCTTTATCAATAATAACACCGAGAAATCTGAAAGAACTTAATTAACTTATTTTTTAATTATTAACATATACATCGATGTAATAAAAATTAAGAATTTATTCATTTATAAAGCGCAAACTCCAAATAGAATTTGTTCAAATGCGCTGAGCAATAAAATGACTCAAATATATACTAAGAAAACCACACTGAAATATTATATCCATGACGGACCATAGTACATCTAAAACTAGAATACAAGCAGAAACACTAATAATGAAATAACTATAAATATGAAACATCTATGCAAATTAAATTTGTAAAAACACCAGACAAAGTTTAATAAAATGTTGCAAAATCAAACCACAGATACCACATAAAATAACATCCAGACCAATAAAAAGGCCAATTTAAAAAGATGGGTTTTTAACATCGACTTAAAATTACTAAGGCTGCTAGCTCTCCTAATGTGAATAAGTAAGGCATTCCAGAGAATAGGGTAGCAAAAACAAAACTGTGGTCCCCAAGGGTGACTTTGGTGCGATGAAAAGGGTTAGCGAGAAGAGTGTTGTCATCAGATCTGCGAAGATTGTAACGAGGTGAGGGCTTTTCATGATAAGCTGGCTAAGGTAAACTGGTGCTAAACCATAAAAACATTTAAAAGTTAACAACAATCTTTTGAAAGTAATCTTGAATCTGACTGGAAGCCAGTGAAGATCGATCATTAATGGTGTAATATGACAAAACTTATACGACTTGCAGACAAGTCGAGCGCAGGCATTTTGCACTCGTTGAAGATGATTTATCTGACAGTCAGGTAAGCCATAGAGAAGGCTGTTACAGTAATCTAAACGACTGGAAATAAAAGCATGGACCAAGGTTAAAGTACACTGACTAACAGCCAATTACGCAAATCCTTTATACAACCCTCCAAAGCAACTTGAAACAACTTTTAAGTTTCAGAATCGTCCGTGCTAAATGAGAGATACAGCTGCGTGTCATCAGTATAACAGTGAACCTGTGAGAGATGGGTCCGAACAACATCAAACAGTGGGCTAGTATACAAAATAAATAATAAAGGACCAAGACAAGAGCCTTGTGGGACACCATAATCCAGGTTGAATTATTGCAAATTCGTTGAGATCTACCAGAAAAGTAAGAACTGAACCATTGAAGAGCAGTACCATAGACACCAAATTTACACTAGAGAATATTCAGTGAAATGCTGTGCATGGTGCATTGTGTCAAAGGCGGCACTCAAATCAAGCAAAACTAAGAGAGAAACCTGTTGTCTATCCATAGCCATTAATAAATAATTTCTAATCTTAAGTAAAGCCGTCTCTGTGCTGTGACACTGACGGTAGTCAGACTGAGCGATGGGATACAATTTATACAACTCTAAATGGGCTTGTAACTCATTAGCAACAGCTTGCTCAACCAATTTAGAGATAAATTGCAAATTACTAACCAGTCGGTAATTTTCAACCACCAAGTCAAGCCCAGTTTTTTTTTTAACAGAGGTGACACAAGAGCTGATGTCCATGTAGCAGCAAAATGACCAGTGCGAAGCGAAGTATTAATCATATCAGTGACAACAGGTAAAATAACTTCCAAACTATCAATAGGCAATCTAGTTAGTATTGGGTCCAGTATACAACATTTCTTACTGGAGTCTACAATAAGCTTACGAACTGAAGATTCAGAAAGCTGAGTACATTCGGTGAGAGTAGCAACAGTAGACGGCGCTGAAGCAAAGAGGTTACACGTAGGCAAGCAGATCTCATTACTAAGCCGAGACCAAATACTGGTAATCTTGCGAGCAAAATAGAAACCAAAATCATTGGCAAGAGAAATTTCGGCCGAACAAGGGGGCAAAACGACAGGCTTCTCGTGGTTAAGAAGAGATCTGCTGGCCTTAAAAAATTCCTTTGATCATGACTGTTATTGTCAACAAAACTTCTGTAAGACTCACGACGAGCTCGGTTCATTAAAAATGAAACTTTAAATCTGTGAAATTCAAAAAAGTTCAGGTCTTGTTGAAGATTTGAAAGTCCCATTTGCGTTCAGCCTTTCTTCTCTGCAGCTTGGTGCTCTTAATTCCGTCATTGATCTTGGGAGGCGTGGACGGATCGTTATTGCTTTGGTTATAAGTGGAGCATGATGATCTAGTAGTTACGTAATGTACAGTTGTATATATCAGACTGGGTACTGGTATTGAGATCGATATAGAGAAAAAGGTGATCGATAACTCGCGATGTCGTGTTGCTGGTGGCGACTATTAGGCTGCTAGTGCTGCTAGCCTTCATCAGGCAACTGAAGTCCGGAAGCTGCAGAGTCTGCTATATACCGCTGGAACGCGTCCTCGTGTCCCCCCCCCCGCCGTGTACTGCGGACGTAGTACGGGTGATCTCAGCGGGCGTCGCACGCTCCACTCCATGGGCGTGCAGGAGCGAGTCCTCGGTGTGGCCTTGTTTTGCTCTGGTGCTGTGGTGATTGTGTTGACGGATGGTGGGGAGCCAGAACCCGGGGATGTCGATGCCGCTGTCTACGTTGATGCTCTGTCGGTTGAGGGGGATGTGGATGGCCTCCTTGATGCGTCTGGTGTACCAATGTTGATCCTGGTCCACACGCTGCACGCCTTTCCAGTTAGGTTGGTGACCAGCGCCCCTAGTGTGTTCGGCTACCGCTGACGAATTCACACGGGTGGTGGTGGTGGACAAGGTGTTGGACGATCGGAACACGGTGCGGACACCGTGGTCCTCCAGGATCCTCTTCAGCCGTCCGGAGATACCGTCCATGAAGCCTTCATCCGGCAGTCATCAAGATCCAAGACCAACACCGAAGCGGAACGACCGGAGTAGAAGGCCTTCACCGTTCTTCCCTTCATGGACGGTATCTCTGGACGGCTGAAAAGGATCCTGGAGGACCACGGTGTCCGCACCGTGTTCCGATCGTCCAACACCTTGTCCACCACCACCCGTGTGGATTCGTCAGCGGTAGCCGAGCCCTAAGGATCCTACCCCACCCGGAAAACGCGGAGGAGTAGTCTACAGGATAGCGTGCAGTGACTGCGATGAGGTGTACGTCGGCGAAACTGGCAGACCCGTCGGCGAAAGAATCAAGGAGCACCAGCGCGACGTGAGACTCTCCCGTGTTGATTCGTCAGCGGTAGCCGAACACACCTGGGGAACTGGTCACCACCCTAACTGGGACGGCGTGCAGTGTGTGGAACAGGACCAGCATTGGTACACCGTACCACCAGACGCATCAAGGAGGCCATCCACATCCGCCTCAACCGACACAGCATCAACAGGGACAGCGGCATCGACATCCCGGGGTTCTGGCTCCCCACCATCCGTCAACACAATCACCTGTCTTCATGAACCTTGGTGGTAATGTTCATGTCTAAATTGTGAATAAATCCGGAGTAGTCTGCAGGATCACCACTGAAGGAGAGCAGCTCTGGCTTAGGTGTACTGATGGCCAACGTCACGGCCTAGACCAACTGTGCAAGACCTGTCGGGCCGGCTTTAGCATTGCTCTTTGTGGCGTCGCTGTTGGTAGATGGAGGCACATCATATACAGGAGAAGATTCCGGCTCAGAAACTTCCAAAGCAGAAGGCCTAGCTGAATCCTGCTCTGGTAAATCTTTCACAGTTCGTTCCTCTGTGCAACCTTCCTCCTCCCTGACTTCATTCTCCCAAAGATGCAGTTGCTGCTCGGCTTGCTGTAATTCATAATCAGCCTCTATCTGCTCCATTCTTTGCTCAAGTCTCAGCCTTTCCTGTTCCAATGCCTGCCTTTCCTTCGATTGCTCGGCCTTGCGACGTGCTAGTGTGGCAGGGCCAATTTTCAGTTGTTATTTTACATGTATTCTTTATTTTTAGAGGATAGGAGTTGTGCACCTTAGTGAGGAAAACCCCATTTATTTCAGTCTCAGTTGGGTATCCCCACCCTCTTTCTTGGTAGTGTGTCCACTGTTTGTTTACCTTAGCCCAAGGTCCCCTATAAAGTTGCCTCCTGGTCAAGGCAGTTCAGTGCAGCAGACCAGCAGTGAAGTGTGGACATGTCCCTGTGCATGTCTTCATTTTTCACCCTCTTAACTAGAGTGGTTCGCCCTGCTTGTGTTTTGTCTGCTCAAGTCATTGTCTTGTTGGAGTGTACTTGAAAGGCCACTTACACATACTGTTTTGGGTTTGGGGTTTTTAGTCTTTTAAAGTTTAGTCTTTGGGTGTTTTTAGTCCTTAAAAATCATTTTTTGTCCCTTTTTCTGAAGTTAAATATTGGTGTCCGAGTCCTTATTAATTCAGTTTCCTGCGACTTCTCCTTCAAAGATCCTTGGCTTAGTGAGTTTTTGTTGTTTTGTGAGTTCCCCATAGTGTGCCATTTTTCCTCGTTACACCAGCATTTGCTTGGCCTCAGCCGCTTTGCGTTTGGAAACTGAGCTCACACTGCCCCTTGAGCTGGCTCTTGAGAGTAGCGACCTAGCTTCACTAACTGCATCCATGTTGTCAAGATGCTCACGTGTAGTATCTGCCTCAACATGATTAAGTTGGAATCTTCATGTCCCAATCGTGAACTTTTATGTAGCCTCAGAAACTATTGCTACATAAGCTTAATTGGCCCCATCATGAACGCACCATATGGTTTGATACATTAATTAACACGTGTCTCATGACATGGCATGAGGCAGGAGTTACTGTACAGCTGATAATGTTGGTGGTAGGCAGACAGGCCCTAGTGAAGATTAGTTGTTGGTGCTACACTTGGTGATGATGATGGTGATGATATACTTGGTGGTTCACTGCAACAACAAACATTAGTACATGTACATGTAACTTTTGAACAATTATAAGAAATCCAATAAATCATTGACCAATAGAAAATAAATACAGGTCCACACCTTGCTTATGAACGTTTTCGTGTCGAAACATATGCAACTTGTCTTGAGTTATCCTATCACAAAATGCATAAAAACCCTTCACAAAAACTACTAAATTTACCCTCAAATCCCTTAAATTTATCATAAGTTTCCACCTTAAATAAATCCACAAACTTACCGATTGTGCTCAACCAAATGTGACAAAAATTGGGACCTTAAAACCTTGTTAATTTTTACATTGTTTAAGGGGCAAATTATGGTACATGAGAATTACTTGCGCATCATCGGAATCATGAGGAATCATCACTTTTGACCAAAAAGTTTGTGTATCACCAGAGGGTGCTCTAACAGATCACTGGTGAAATATCTCATTGATCAAATAAACTTTCAACACAACATAAAAACGGTCAGTAAAAATGCAACGCAAACCTCAAAAAAAAAAACAACAATTAAAAATAACAACAAAAACTAACATTTTGCCGCTACATGCCAGATTATGTGGTATTGATACCATGTGGTTGTATCCGACGTGCAACCATCTCATTCAACCTCAGCATATCCATTTATCAACCAACTCTTTCATGCTTTCTGCATAGTATCACTTAAGCTGACGATCCCTCTCAAGATGCATGCCCAATGTAGTCAGGCACTGCTCTGCGACTATCAAATTGTCAGCAAGCCTTGGCAGGTTTTCTTGAAAGGTAGTTCATAATGTCCATTCTTAAGGCAAACAGTCCCTAGCTCCCACAATTCAGTTGCTCTCGTCTTGGACTGACACACGCTTGTCATCATGATAGAGAGACTCGCCAGCATCCAATCTCCAGCATCTCTGAAACTATCACTCAAGTGTGTCGTCTACTGCCGAATAGCTTGATGTGACCGTGCCCTTTCTGGAAATTCAACGAATTCTTCAAACCACTTTTTCATGGGAAGCTAAACCCACGCCCTTGTGGTTACTCTATTTACCCATGCTTCGGCAGTGACATGATCGCTGCCAAATCATTTCTTTAGCAGTGCCTTGGCTTTCTGGCAGCCTACGTCCGGCTGCATTATAGCACAACACTCTTTGGCCTTCCTTGCCAGTACAGTACTGTAGCAGCCTGACCAGCTAAGCAATGTCATCGACAACAGAATTGTCCGCACTTTTCTGAAATACATGCATGAAAGTCCAACACTCTTGTGGGTTGCCATCGAAGGTCAGCAGCTCCACTCTCGAAAGTTGCATCCTTACTAACAGGCCTTACTGCTGATGTTCTTTTTGCACGTTCCAGCAGTGATGCTCTGTCCTCTGGGGTGTCATTATGCATCACGGTTGCCTTGGGTTTATCCACTCAGGGGTCCGCGCTCTTTGGTGTCGTATTCGACGGATTATCCTCAGGGGGTTAACCTCATTCTTCCTGGTGTGTCTGCTCATCCCCTGCTTCGGGTAAAATATTTTTAGGTGATTCTTGCAGCTGCGCGTCATTTAATGCTGGGGTGAATTTTGCGGTGTCATGTGAACACGGTCATCATCGATGGCGTGAACTATTTCTTCAGTCTTCCCCATGTCGATTTTGGCCTCGACGGTGAGCTCTGCCTTCTTTGTTGCAATTTCAGATCTTCCCGTTCTATGGCTTGTATCACCCCTAAACCTCAAGTGCTTCCATCTTGGTGATAAGCCTCTTCCTGGTTCTACCGAGCGACGATTTTGTTGTGCATGCCCTTGATGTTATTTGACTGGCGGAGTCCTCTGGGTGTATACCAACCCTTCTATTCTTATACGGAGTTCCTTATACAGACGTCAACAACAGGCAACTCAACCCTAAAAAAAGTAACTTACCATAAACACAAGATGATTACCTTAAAGTCTAGTGTAGGAGAACTTGAGTTGGGGGTCTGGAAAAGGGACTTTTTAGGCCAAGGTTTGGATACGCACTTTGTACGGACGACATATTAAACAGACAGCCATCTTTGAACACGCATTCAATACGATGCGCATGATTGAAGTCAACACTGTGATAAATAGTCATAGCCTCGCTGGTTCCATTCCGTTAGGGGATACGTTTCTATCTAAAGGCACTTTGCGGATTAGACAGCGTGGCACATGCACACAGTGTGCAAAGTTACTCCCTTTGTCGCAGGACAACGTCATCAGTGATCATGAATACCACGATGACTGTAATGAAGTAAGATGCTTTGTTCGTCTAATTTGTCAGTTTGGAGAATCTCTTGAAGGGAAGAAAAGTCTGACAATTCATTAGAGGAAGCTTTTGTAGATTTGGAAGACTTTTTCTCAATGGGAAGAAATAGGATAGTTTCTGTGGGAAGAATATGATCTCCAGCAAGACTTTCCTTCCCAAGCTTTGCTGGAATAAAAAGACAGTGTTACAGCTTGAGTGTTCTGCCAACTGTCGATTCGAAACAATCCCAACACCTGAAGTCTAGTAAGAGGTGATCGCCCGCTCGGTGGCGCGGTACCTGCGGCCATGACGCGACATCTGTGCAGTTATAATCACTACATGCAAGGACGAAGGTTTCATCTAAGAGAGGGCCCAGCATGTGTTGGCAAAAACTCGTGGGCGTAAAACTAAAAGTACCTTCTCCAAGATGACTTCAGCACATTGCAGCCAGTGAACGAAGTTCACCGCACATGCATCTGTACACATGTACATGTATTAGGCAGAAGTTCCGGCAAGGTCAAGAAGACGACATGCAGTAATGAGTCCCCTGTTTGTGCAAATTGCCTGTCAACTCAAATCTACCTCTCTTAATTATTATGGTCTTTTAAAATGTATTTCTTGTTTACCCTAGGTGTAAGAAAGTCCCTGTCTATAGTGACCGCGCAATAGTTGGTAGGGCGCCCTAAGTAGTTTGCTCATTCTCACACCGTACATTCCGTTCTAAAGTCATGTTTACCAAGCACATTTCCAATCAGAATACCTCTAAATTTGCCCTTACCGTGCGTTACTGACAATTGTGAGTACAGCCATATGTTCTTTAATGTTTATAGTATAAGATCATATAGTGATTCTTGTGTTAGTATGTAAAATAGAGGAGTTTTGAGTACATTAGCCTTAATCGGGGACAGTTGTTGCAACGTTACACGTACAATTATGTTGTCTAGTGGGCACATGTACGTGCATTCCAGTTAATTTATTAATATTTATTTCTGTTTATTCCCCAGTTACCACGGTTTCCTGTTCCATTTATTTCCAAGACTTCATCACTGGTTTCAGCTCCACCATTCCGTTCACAAATCACAGTTTCCCCAAGATTGCTACGGTATCCTGGCCAATTGCAAGTCACTACCCTGTTTCTAATTATCCGTCAAGAAGATACACCCCCATCAAAGGCGGAGTGCATGTACATGTATGTAAGCACATGTACATGAACACCCACTCAAGTGTGTAAACACCTTCAATCATGACTCCCTATTGTTCCTCTTTTGTTCATGTTCGGAAGACCTCCCATATGTTTTGAACTCATTTTCCAACCGTGGACTCTTTGGCAACCGTGGACCCTATTGTCCCCTACTATTATAGGTCCACAAACTCTTGTGTACAGGCGTGTCATACACAGTGTGGACCTCTGCACAAAAGAAGTCCACAAAATGTAGGGTATGATCGCCTTGTGTGGACTTGCACATGTCCACACAAGGTTTTCCCCTCTCTGGAAAAGGGGTTTAGATGCATTTTGGGGTAGGGGTCATCAGTGGTACAAGGAAGAGGAATAATCAAGGAAACCTTGTACAAACAAAACAGTCAAAAATCTTGTTCCTGGTTGAAGAAAAATGAGTATTTTCACTGAGTTTTCTTAACTGCACAAAAACAAAGGAATATCCACAGTAGGTATGTAACGTAAACATGTGTGCACACATAAATATACACATACAAGTACATAATACCCATAATACCAAAGTACCATGAATTCTAAAAAAAATTAGGTTTTTGTACTGGAGCTTGAAACTTCATAAAGTGAGAGGCAAATTTATGTTTTCCTGAGTGAGATCTAGATACTGGAGGCACCAGGTTACCCTGTGAAACAGATCTGGTGTTGTATGAATGAGAGTCAGAAATTAGTTGAAAACAATTGCAGAGTTGATGAGGCAATCTAGATGTTAAACCTTTACAGACTAGGGTTGTCAGGTGAAAAGCTCTTCTTTCGTTAAGGGGTTTCCATCCAAGAGTAGATGAAAGAGTACCCCTTGGAGATCTTCGGGGAACGCCCAAGATGATGCGATAGCGAGATGGGGGTTAAATTGCATTAGTTTGCTTTGAGGTTTTAAAAGAAACCATGACAGACAAGGTATTCTCTAATACATTTCATTTCCCTTACTTTCAAAATGTGTGTAAA
This sequence comes from Acanthaster planci, assembly GCF_054643075.1. Lineage (NCBI taxonomy): Eukaryota > Metazoa > Echinodermata > Asteroidea > Valvatida > Acanthasteridae > Acanthaster > Acanthaster planci. Next base: position 28,073,252 of record NC_141778.1, on the reverse strand, counting down.
ATGCTCCCAAATGTATCCTCATCCCCAAAAAGGCCATGCATGATTACACGAATAAGTTTCAAATTTTGGACTCCCAAACCAAGCCAAACAAACCAAGCCAAAAATAAAATCAAAACCCAACAAAAAACAAAACTAAGTAAGTTGGCCATAAAAACCTTTTGTTTCTTTATTTTTCAAATGTTTTGTTCCTGGAGGAAAGCACCTTGCAATGCCCATAAAGATATGTGAATAATAATAATATTCATATATTATATAAGTATAAAAAATAATGAACCCTGCAGATTTATGGTGATCTGCCCTCTGCCCCATTTGAAATTTTGAAATGTACCGTACACAACCTATAAACAAGCTGGATTTCATCAACTTTCGGTACCCCTCCTGAAAAAAAAATGTGTGCAGTGTGCAACTCCCTCCGACCCCTGGCAATTTACTCCCATTATGTCACTGGTACCGTGAGGCAGAAATCCTCTTCTGAGGATTTCCTAGGAAATCAGACTCAGAAGAAAGGGCTTTGGGTGACATGCTTTCTTGTCACCCTTCACATTCAGGACTACTAAGGGGCAAAAGCTAAAAATATCTTCATACAAAAGGTCATTAGAATTTTGACTGGTATATGCAACAATTACACAGTGATCAATGTATTTGAAAAATATGCATTCCTGTATAAACACACAAACCATGTGGAAAGCCATGAGGCATACATTATGTATACATGTACAAACTTCAATACAGATGGGAAGGAAAACACAACATGGTCTTTCTACAGTTCCAATATTAAAAAAATCACTCAAACCATGTTTGCCAGAAGAGTAACAGTGCACAGTGCTATTACAAGCACATGTATTTGCTTGTTATTTCAACAGGAACAAGTCTTAATAATGTACACGTATATGACTGGCAGATCTTTGTGGGGGGGGGCAGAGGGTGGGACACAGTGATGCATTGTTACCGGGAAGGCTTTGTGTTCATGATGGCTGTAGAAGATTGCTCCCAAGTTGAACCAGCTTATGCTTAAATCAAGTGTTCCTGCATACCGCAAAACATCCAATCCCAACTATAAGCAGTATATTGTGAAGTTGCTCACTAACAAGAACTCTTTTGCCTGCAAATGAACACCATGAATATGACCATATTTTCTCCCAGGGGCTACACATGTATGGATCTCTTTGCAGTTGACCACTGCTGTAACAAGCCCAACAGGGTCCATTAAACTGTTTAGTATCCACACTGATTAAAGCAGCCTCTCAACAGCAATGAAGAGACAGGCTGCTGGCGACTTTTTATCGGTGCTCTTGCATGTGACTGGCACACATTTCAACATAAAGTGGTTGTGTGTGCTTAGCATGTCTTACAGCAAAGTGTGCTTCAACCTGCAAGCACAAGTGGTCATGAGTTCCGTCTCAAGGATAATTGCTGCATGTATATCTCTTGTTCCTACACAGAGTGGACAGCAATTGTTTAGTAAAGTGAACTTCAGTCACTGATGCTACTTGCCCATTCAAATGTGTGACATCCTGCCTCACAAATGTGATTGTCAAAAGTTTTAATTTAATTTTTTTCCCCAAAACTGCCATTTTACACACTAAAAATTGTGTTAAACATAAACAGAATGAAATTTTGAAAATTTTCTATACATGTTTCTTTGCTTCCATATTTCACTTTCTAGGTTCTGAATTAAGTTAGGCATTGTTATGTGTCCACTTATGGTTTATACACTTATTTTATCTCTTCTCTTGAGTTATCAGTTTACCTGTTACATTTTATTTATTTGCCTATGTTTGCCTATGTTTGCCTATATTTTCTTGCCATACTTGCTTTCACCTGTATTTGAGTCCAACGTAAAACTGAAATTATCCCTACATGAACACTGAAAATAAAGACAATTCAGAAAGCTTTAACAATTTTTTTGCTGTCTTGTTTGTTTGGAACAAATTATTGCAAACCTTAGAGATATGAGTCTAGTCATTTCTATTCTATATCATGGCATGCCTGATGGTTGGAGTATTCTTGGGGGTTGTAACAATCAAGTATTGAAAGCCAAAACTGTCGTCCAAAATTCCTTGCTCATCCCAAATATAGCTAAATGCATTCCGTACACTCTTCAAAATTTCTTGTAGAATGAGTATGGTATGTTCAACAGGCTCAGTGATAAGCAATGAACAGTGACTATAAATAGTCTCAACAGGGACAATGACAAAAGTTGAATAGACACTTGAATATTATTTCTCTCTTACACCTTTGCTGAGATGCTATGCTTGGACCATTAGTGTGAAGGAGAGAATGTCTTTGTTAGGTATACATGTAGTTCTTTTATTAGGAATTAGGTTGTAGGCCCCTACAATATCTGTTTAACAAGGTAGTCCCCCGCTGCAGTGCCAGCATTGTTATCATGCAATGTTACCTGCTGTGCCTACACAGATTCCAAATCTGGCCTGTATTTGCTCAAGGACTAGGCAAAAATGTAGTTGGCGTGGCAATCTACATGAAGGGAAAGCTAACTGCAAGTTAAATAATAATTTATTGTGGGAGATATGGTATCCACACTTTCATTTGTATTCATTTACAGAGTTTGCTAAAGAGCTGTTTTATGCCAGGGAGTACGGCTTCATGCTAAGCACAAATAAGATGTGATGGTACGTAGCAGTTTAGAATGGACCATCTCTAAAATCAGGCAGACTTGGAAATCGTTCCCCTCGGGTACTCTTGAGTGGCATCAAAGAGTGTCCAGGGCTCTTGCTCAATGTAGTTCTATCAGGTGCCACAACACCCTCTAATGCTGTTTGCATTCCATGTGTCCAATGACTAGCATGCTCCGTAATGTTTTCTGCATCAGATTTGGAGTGCTTGCAGCAGACATACGGGTTGCTGTGGTGTTGCTGGTGGTGGTATGTAACACAGACATCAGAAACTTTGCGTGTGACATTTGTATTTGCTGTGCCTGTACCAGAAAGGGAAGGGAGTTGCTTCTGGATTGGATACAGGTAGGGCTCTCGGGAACGCTGAAAACCTCCAGAAAGTCGATTCTGCCAACAAAAATACATTTGGAAACATAATGAGGCATGCATGTGAAAAACTTTTTAAACACAGTTACAGACAAGCCTTTCTATTTGGCTTCTCTGCTTATTTGGGGGCAATTTTCTGCGTAACTGGGTTATTCTATAAATTCAGCGTCCAAAGGTGTGACATTGAAATGTCACCAAAATTGATTTCAAACTATTTCTATTTGTTTGACAAGTAATTTGCATTGATTCATCACTCTTGGAAATTAGAGAATGCATTCTGAATTCACAAAATCATATGGTAGATGTGAAAGGGACACAAAAAAACTGGACTTCCTAATTTACAGAAAGAACCAATTGTGAAAAGCCTTACTCTGCCTGTTCTCAACAAAAACCCATTCACTTTGAACACACTTTTCTCGCCTGGGACTTTGACTTCAAACAAACTCATATCCCAACAAAACTTTACCTAGGTAAAAGACCCTACAAAGATTTCCTTTTTGGATGCATGGTGTCAGGATGACGTCATCACATGGTTTATTATGAACTTTTGTATATTTAGTTTAGCCCACAGACTTTGTACATAGATTTCAAGGGGCCTCTTTGATCACTTTGTAACATTGCATATTAATCAAAGTTACACCAACTAAAGATGGTGCTGAAGAAACAATGTCATAAGAAAGTCATCAGTTGTAAAATTACAGGCAATTAGAATTTTATATGTTTAATCTTTAAAAAAAAATCTGTATACATTCAACAATGACTTCCTGCAACTTGCTATTTGTGCCAAGTTGTAGAGTAACTTGAGGTCTTCATTTTTTGCCCAGTAGGTATAATCAATCACATGCCCCTTGCTTCTGGCCAAAACCAGTCAAAACACGAAGCGGCTTATTATTTAAAACTGGTGATATTAACTTGCTTTCAATAGTGTTAGTCTCTCTCTCTGGCCGAATATTATTCTTCAACACATGTACTGGTGACGTCATGATTTTCTTGAGCGCCCTCTAGAGGTAGCTTGAAAAATGCACATTGAATCAAGTTTGTGGCGAAGTTTACATAATTGCTTGAAAATTGGCGTATATGATGACCTTAATGCAAACAAAGCATATGCCAAGCTTGACAGTGGTAACGTCATCACAGACTAGAAGTTACAAAAAAAGACTCCTAATTTTTAAAAAATTGTTACAAATCAATATTGAGAGTTATTATCTGGAATTGCCCATCAAATGATGGAATAAATATCGGTATTCATTGTGCAAGGCTTTAATCTTGTCTTATTGTTAATTTACGCGACCCACCCATGATAAAAAGTCCCTAAAACCAGTCCAGTTCCTACCAACCTAAAACAAAAGCCTTTATTATCGGCAGTTATACTAACAACAAGAAAAACCTACACAGAATAACACAGAAATATTTTTAAATATTACAAATTGATTATTTTTGTAGTGTAACTTCTTTTGAAAGGAAAAAAATACAGAAATCATTCTACAAATCTAAATTACAAATCAAAACTACAAATCCGACATCCATGAAACTCTCCATGCACTCAACGACAATGGTGTTGCTGGGGGGGCCACACACACCCCCATAAAAAATATTCAACCTCCCAGTCACCCCCTCCACTTGATGTGATTATGATTGTGTACACGTATATGTTAACATCCACTCAGCTCCCACACTCCCTCCACCCTGTGCTCAGAATCCTGGCTACAAGGCCTCTGAAAGAGGAATATGTTGTGGGTGAAACTTTACATGATGTCATTATGACATTATTGCTGGTCATGTCGCTTAATCTTAAATGTGCACATTTTAAGGGCCTGTTACTAAACAATAGTAGGTTGCATTGATTTCAATCATGTTCATAAACCAGATATCTATCTGTCTGATAGAAGAAAATTCAGATAGAGAATGACGACTTGATCAGGAGTCACATGACGTTATTTTAGACAAATTTTAAAAAGTACACCTTTTAAGGACCTATAACTAGAGAACCTTATCTCTGATTACTTTCAATTATTGTATGTGGGTCGAATGGGATGTGTTATAATAATAAACTCAAGATGGCATAATTATGATGTGAAGGTGCTTAGCTTGTGCAAGTGTTCATACTGGCAACCAGCCTATTAAAACACTCTATAGGCCATCCATCACTTCCCCTTCCAAAGCCTATATCCCTTCAGATTGAAATACATGTATATGAAGTCCTATGACCATGTTAAAATGGAAAATATGACAAAAATATGGTCTTACACAAAAATGAAGTTATGATGATGTCATTATTGGTCATGTGCTGTTATTTATGTGTGAATGTTAAGCTGCTGTATCTCATGAACGGTCTGTCTATTTGGGATGAATCTACGTATGCAGGCATATCCTTCAGTAGATATATGGGTTGTTTGAAAAATATTTTGACCCTCATTATGGTGACTTAAAAACTGGAATGTTGGATTTGTAATCCTGGAAATAATACTGGTTTGTTTGATGAATATGAAATTTAATTGATAGGTAGAATCTGAAGTTTTGATCATATAACTATATCTTTGAATATTTTGTATTTTTAAATTAAAATCCACTTGAAACTTGAAAACTTAAAAATCAGTTTGTTGTGCATATGTCACCCACAGTGATGCAGCAATGAGATCATTATGCAATTTTGGTTAATTTGTTAATCTTTTACCAAGTCCTACACGTACGTTTCCTAGTCGGGTCCAAAACTGGTTATCCATATAAGACCTGGCCAATACAATGATTCTGTTAATGGTTTATAATGGATGGGATCACGATTACATCATGATGTGATCCTTTGTAAATTTTAAAATCTATACACAACTTCCATGTTTGTCAGCAACAAGTTTACTTCTTTCTCAGAAACTGATACGCAAAACCTCCTTATGATCTGTTGTAAAAAGATATGGACCTCTAATTTGCTTCTAAAGTTGAATGTAGGCTGAGAGTTATGACTTGGTATGCTTGGATTAATGCACTGGCAAACATAAAAAGTGAAGGTACACATTAACTTAACCACTCCCTGCCGGGCGACCCATTTTCGAGTACATAGGCTTTATATGAAGAGCCAGGGAGCCTGAAACTGGGACAACAGAGTTGGGCCTTATAACAAAAGACCATGCTCCGCACAAAAGACTGAGCTGCTGGGCATTACCTACAGTTTTTCACTCTCAATAGTGGAGATAATCCAGCCTTGTTTTGAAACAGTATACCATGGTTTGAGGCATTTAGAACGGATTACCACTGGGGACAAAAGCGCTCCACCACCACAGCGATGAGCCACTCAGCAACGCTGCACGCTAATCTGGCCCCTATTGAAAAGAGGTCAGCAGTGCACTGTGCTGGTTTAGGGAACAAAAAAAATCTTACGTAACACCGCACAATCTGGGCTCTTTTTCCTAGGCTGCAAGCCTAGCTGAAATATTCCAAAGTCAATGAAGGTTAACTGTCAGCTTTAGAGTAGTGTCCAAAGAGTCCTTCATGTAGGAAATGAAGTTTTTGAAGAATTTTGAAAACGGAAAATCTTGAAAAGGACCTGGCACCTTGTCTTGCTCAAGAAAAATCCACCCGGCAGCAACTGGTTAACAGGAACATCTGTATAAATTTATATTTTTTTCATAAATGAGCATTCGCAATCAAATGAGTATCAATGAACCACTTCCAAAACATCTACCTTGTCTGCTGTGGGTGTTTGGTTTAGTTTCCTGTGGGACTTAGGTTGTTCTCGATGGGCATAGATGTTTGGTTGCAAAGCAAGACGCTCGGTTTTTGAAACATCTCCTGTGATTAAATACTGACAGAAAAATAGAACAAATGTAGCCAAATAAGAACAATAACAAATTTGACTCAAATCAAACAAAACTAGCAAGAAATAAGAAAAGAACCTGCATGTCAAGAGTTTTGTTAGCATTGAAGGGCACTGAAAAGTATTGACTTCCAGAAGTTTTGTCCATATAATTTGGGCTATTAGAGCTTCTCTTATGATTTGCCACATACTTGATTGATCCATGTGAATACCTCCTACCATATGAACTTGTTGTAGTTGATAATTCTGCACCCCATTCAAAGTACAAAGCCTTCTAAGTATCAAAGCAATAATGCCACACATCTGAAAGATACTTGTTTGTTGAATGGAAGGTTTTTAATGTTCATGGGAATTAACAAGTCTCACCAATTGATTCTTTTTCTTCTTTCTTTTACTCGATTTGACTTCTCTCCACTGACCATGAACAGTATTATCTTTGAGAAACTTTCTGCAATCAGAAAAATATTCTTGTTATATTTTAAATTAGTATTTATTGATTTTCTTATCCTTTTTACCAAGGTAGCCTGTTCAGAACTGGTTTTCCACAGGGCCCTGGGACAAACAAACATATTGCATGTACAAGAATGCAACAATAATACAATGAAAACAACATTTACATCAACAAACACCTAAAATCATCAAAACAGTAATAAGGAAAAAATCCACATAAATAAACGAGGTACAAAAAGACTTGTCAAATTAAATTACATATTTATATAAAATGTATAAAAATATTTGAAAATATAAAACAATACAAACATTACTAAGGTCGAACTAAATTATGAAGTTTGTGTTAAAAAGTAGTCAATCATAGATTTCTTAAAACATCCACAGAGGGAGATCTGATATTGAGATGTAAACTGTTTAACATTGACAAACCTTTTGCAAATGGGCTGTACTTAAAACAATCTGATTTAAACTTGGGAATCTTCAAACAATCTGACACTGACTGCCTCGTTGTGTGGCTGTGAATACTGGAAAGTTTAATGATATTGTTGGTTAGGTAACTACATGTAACTAGGGACACGATCATGGATATACTTATACATGAAGACTGCCTTTAGATAAAGAAATTGTAATTCATCCATTAATTTGCTCCCTGATGTGTTAAATCCTTTACCTGGAATTATTCTGACAGTGTTCTTCTGTAACTTGACAAGTTAGAGTGCTTTTTGAAATGGGCAGACCAGTCAAAATGTGGTAAAATAAAAGAATTATAATGAAGTTTAAGAGAGCTCAGTGGTAAAAATAGTTTGACTCATCTGAGCATACTCAGTTTTGCCTGGACTGTACTCGCAACTTTGTTAACGTGATCGGACCAATTAAATTCTTCGTCAATAATAAATCCAAGACATTTTGTCTAAACAACCTGATTCGGCACATGATCATTAATCTCTACCAGAAATGTTACAGTGCCTAACTTGTGTTGACTTTTCATGATTTAAAACAAGATGATGTGCATTCAACCAGTTAGAAATGCCACTTAGCACAAAAATATAATATCTGTTCAATTTCTGAAGACGTTTAAAGGGTCACATCATCTGCATACATATCAATTATCCCTTCACTGACTGTACTTGGTAAGGTATTTACATAAATTGTAAAGAAGAGGGCCAAGAACAGATTAGAAAATTTGTTCTTCAAAGAAACTCTCTGTGTACGTCTACACAAGTAGCAAGCAAACCAACTAATTTAAGTTCTTCGAGAAGCCAAGTGAAACCTATTTACATAGCAGAATGTCATTATTGATGGTATCCAAGGCCTTTCAGAGGTCGGAATGAAAGCAACACCAGTCAAGTCTCCACTATCAACATTTCTGCTCCACTGAGTAACAATTTCTGTATGGTAATAGTGGAGTGTTGAGAATGAAAGCCAAATTGATCAGAATGTATAAGCCATCATTTACAGACTCATATAATTGTTTGTAAACTGCAAGACAGAGATATTAGATTTATCACCTCATTTACACAATGACAAAACTAAAGCCTTCATAATATTGGGAACTCTACTATTAATTAAAGATAAATTAATAATATTGGTCAGTGAAGGAAGAATAGCCAGTAAAACAATTTCAAGGAGCCGGCAGCTGATCTGAGGGAAGAATAGTCGGTAAAGCAATTTCAAGGAGCCGGCAACTGATCTGAGGGAAGAATAGCTGGAGGGCAATGTCAAGGAACCGGCAGGTGATCTGAGGAAAGAATAGCCAGTAAATCAATTTCAAGGAGCCGGCAGCTGATCTGAGGAAAGAATAGCTGGAAGGCAATGTCAAGGAACCGGCAGGTGATCTGAGGAAAGAATAGCCAGTAAAGCAATTTCAAGGAACCGGCAGGTGATCTGAGGAAAGAATAGCCAGTAAAGCAATTTCAAGGAGCCGGCAACTGATCTGAGGGAAGAATAGCTGGAAGGCAATGTCAAGGAACCGGCAGGTGATCTGAGGAAAGAATAGCCAGTAAAGCAATTTCAAGGAGCCGGCAGCTGATCTGAGGGAAGAATAGCTGGAAGGCAATGTCAAGGAACCGGCAGGTGATCTGAGGAAAGAATAGCCAGTAAAGCAATGTCAAGGAACCGGCAGGTGATCTGAGGAAAGAATAGCCAGTAAAGCAATTTCAAGGAGCCGGCAGCTGATCTGAGGGAAGAATAGCTGGGAGGCAATGTCAAGGAACCGGCAGGTGATCTGAGGAAAGAATAGCCAGTAAAGGTCTGCCACTAAAATAAGCTACATTGATTTGTTGCATCCACTGGGACATGGTGATGATGCAAAACCTGTGGAAAAAAGTTAATGGAAGAAGAGCATAGTGATCAAGATTTTCTCGAAAAAGACAACAGTTGGGAAGTGAGATTACAGGTGTTACTGTATATCTTTAGTCATTGTGATGGCAAAATATTGTTTTCCAGTGGCTACAATACGTTTATTCACTCAGAATGTATAATAACAAAAGGCTGGGTTACAGAAGCTACATGTTCAAAGAAACAAAGAAGAAAGAAAAATCCAAAGTAAATTCGAAAATCCCACCAAAGTAATGCATGTAATCAAAAGGGAAACAGCTAATATTCTTTAACAAGAACCTAATCCTCCTGCCTGCTGTTTATGAACACTCAACTATAGACCTTGGAAGGCATGGCTGTCCCACCCAGAGAAGAGAGATGTGCAGTGACAACATATCAATTATTGCTTCAGTATGTATATGCAGTACATGCAATATAACTACTCAGCACCAGAACCACAATATCGTTATCATCTATACAAATCTTTTAAGCAATAAAACAAAGCTAAGAGTTGAGACAACATTTAATTATACAGCACTAAGGTTTCTGCCTCAATGAACAAGACTTAGCATAGCAAATAGCACTAAGGGTAAGAGTTCTGCACGTATGCATAAAGAATAATTGAAATGGCACAATGGCTTTTCATGAATGAACTGAAAGAATCTTTGTACAAACATCAAGTCTATCATTCCTGCTGGCAAAGCAAATTCATTACACATTTTCAAGATCAAGATTTCAAGAAAATACAGTTCCACCACGCGACCATCGTAAAATAACTAGAACCTTCAGTTACACTTAGGAAGCCAAACAGCAGACCAAATCAAGGCATTAATAACAATGTGATCTCAAGTCTTCCAAACACTAGGAATTTTAACTCTGAAAAGACTCACGTGCAACTATATACACTGGACAAAACCAAAAATCAATGCAGAAACTGGAAGTCAATGAATCCCAAATACTTTCAAGAAACTGGAAATCTGTGAACGTAACTAGAAACTACCTGAGGAATCTTCACTGCAATAAAGTAGTCTCTGGACCTTGTATGCACTTAAAATACAATATTAGAAGCACTTCTTCAAATAATAAAAATGCAAATTCACCTGCAGATCCTCAAAGAAACTTTCTGAATATAGACTGAGGACTTGGTGGTCAACCAATGGCACAAGTGGAAAATACATGTGTGCATGTACAGGTACTAGGTTAGTATCAGAATGATGATGTGGCAAGATGAGCAACAAGGACCAAAAGACAGTGCTACAGGAAACGGCCTGTGGTTTACCTCATTGACTATTCATGATGTTTACTTTGAAGTGTCTCTCAACCTGTTGCAAAGGCATGTATAGAGTCAACCCAAACCTAATGAATACGTGTAAGGCATTACTTAAACAAAAAATGTGAAACACACAAGCTAATCAAAACACACTAAACAATGAAAAAAAAATCCTAGCCACAACAGTAAATGTTTGTTTTCTAGAACAAAATATCTTTTACAACATACATCTAGTAGGATGAAATTGGCATGAGAAATAAAATTGAGAAACAGACCGTACGTTGAGCATGCCCATATGATAAAGAGGATTTTTAGTCACATGATTTTTGACAGTCAACGTTCAATTTACACACATGTGCGCGGAATGCACACACTTTTGAAGTCTCTCAACATTGAGGCATATATGACACTGCCAACAGATATACATGATTTGAGAATACATGTGCCTCCATGGATATGGTCCGCTTTGTGCAATCACCTGATGATCACATGAAAAACCTCTGACTACTGTGACAAATTCTCAACTGCTTGTAAGAGAGGATAGTACTGACTTTACAGTTTATTATATTTATATTATTTTTATATGTGCGCTTTACAGTTTATTATATCTATATTATATTTATAGGTGCACTTTGCAGTTTATTATATGTATATTATATTTACAGGTGCACTTTGCAGTTTACTATATTTATATCATATTTATAGGGCACTTTGCAGTTTATTATATTCATGTTATATTTATAGGTGCACTTTGCAGTTTATTATATTTATATCATATTTATAGGTGCACTTTACAGTTTATTATATCTATATTATATTTATACGTGCACTTTACAGTTTATGACATTTATATTATATTTAAACGTGCACTTTGCAGTTTATTATATTTTATTGTGAACACATGTACTGGTATTTTTCACTGAATACAATAAACCAAATTCTAACAAATAATGTATTATAATTCAATACACATACAGACAGTTATTGATATATCAATATTTGCACCAAATAAGAACACTGTAACACCCTGAGTTTGTATCCCAGTGCATGTAATGAACATGTATTGTAACAGTTTTGTAGGTTTAAATATTTTACATTTCAAGCATTTCATGTATACCTTTGAATGTATTCATCTTCAATTGATTACAGTTAAAAGGTTTTTCATTTCAGAAGACTCATTGTCAGAACTTCCCCGGGATTCGAGAACAAAATTTTGGGAATTAGTTATTCCACCTGCAACCTGTGGACACTTCAATAATTTATGTTCAGAGACCTTCTCAAGCCATTTACATGTTATTTAATATATACAATTTCTTCTTGAACCATTACAGATCACATACACAGATCCCTCAACTTTTCAAATTACCTCACTGTAGTAAACCTTCACAGGTATGGATTCATACTTCAGCCCACCATCTGTGGATTTATTGGAAAACTCTGAAATATATTTTTTCCCAAAGTGTTCTTACCCCTGACTTACATATTCAGTCAAAGCTGTAGGCATAAGACATTTTTGCCTTTCTTCCTTCTGAAGCTTATTTTTACCATGTCCACTTGTAGCTTCAACCTGTTCTAAATCATTCTCCGTGCTATTTGTAACATTGACACTGTTTCGTAAGTATTCTTTGTGAGTCAATTCTGGATCTGGATGCTTTTATACTCCAATAAAGCAGATAGACTGCATCACATTAGCGTGTTGATGACCTGACCAATTAGTTGTTGGAGTGACTGGGTTCCGGGTAATAGTGATCATGAGTCGTAGCAAAGATGTTTGCAGGTGCATAACTGCTAAATTGGGAGAGACTTCACCTAAAATGGGAGGGGGGGTGGTATGGCCCAACACTTTTCGCCCGGCAGGCCCTATAATGGGGTGGGGCTTAACGGATCAGTGTATTAATGACTGATGCCTGATGGTCTAACAAATGTCCCCTCCCCTCTGAAAATCATTCCACAGCCATTGGTGCCTACAACCCTGACTAAAACTAAAAGTGGCGCATGTAATTGCCTTACTGGTGATATGATATATAATCTGACTGTACAATGCACTGTGCTTTCCAAAGTGCATTGATGCTATAAACCATGTTTACTAGTTTGAAAGGAAAACCCATCACTGTCTTTTGATTCAAGTCAGTGTTAGTTGAACTTGTTTTTCAAACTTGCATTAGGCCCACCCAAAATTGTGTGTCTCTAGTCAGACTAATATTCCAGAATCGATGCATCTATGGGGCTTTTTTTCCTCCAAGGGTTGGACTGTATGGACAATTGCAGACACACTTTGTCGAGTCACGGGACTACAATCCTGGACAAAATAGTTGGAACACCTTGTGGGAAGCGCGTTGCAAATATCCCCCTCTCCCCATTCAATGTTGCGTTCATTTATTGGACCAAAGACTCGGCCCAACTTACCCAATGAGAAACAACATTGACAGGGGGCAAGGGGGAGACATGTTCCAACGAGATTTGCGAGATTTGTCCAGGATTGTAGACCAGCTTTATTATGATTATAAGCTGACAACAAACAACTTCATATCCATAGTCTGCTATCATTGTTCAACATTGATCTTGTCTGAGTAAAAGATCAAGCTGCCTACAAAGATATCGAGACAGTGCAGCAATAAAGGGTGCTGTTGAAGCTCTCGCAAAGAAGAAAAAAGATTGACGCCCATGCTTGAAATTAATGTGCATGCTGACCAGAGACAAAAGATTTTGGGGGACCTTACATGTAATACTTTTGCATTTGCTCCCCTTTGAACTTCCATCTTGACATGTTTAAAAGTCAAAGCTTAATGCAGTGTCCAACTCAAAACATGACTTGAAACAAAATCCCAGTGTTTTATTACAAAAAGTAAAGGGGATTAGTCATATTAGCAGGGTTCCCCCAATGGTTGAGAATTTCTGCATTTTCCACATATGAATCAGCATGCAGGCTAAAGTTTGCATGAAACAGTGCAGTAGTACTTTGTGCTCTAACAAAGTTATTTCCTTTTGCAGTCTACAATGGACGGAAAAATCTACCTCCCGGTTTTGACATTAATCATGTGAAAATGGTCACCGGTCTCTTATTTCAAAACAGAAATCTTCCCATGCATCCAATCCAATATGGCCTTGATACCAGCAGTGGCAGAATTTTTTTTTTAAGTGTGTGTATGTATGTGTGTGTGGGGGGTTGAGACCATCAAGCAGTATGAAGCAAGATATGGGACGGAGAGAACCCCCCCGCCTTTGTGTTGGTCATTGTTTGATCGGAATCTCAGGAATTCTTTACAGACTTCTAGGAGGGATGTGTCCGGTAACAATAGTCTACAGTGTGTATAGGGATTGGACAGGTAAGGGGGAGTACCCCTCCGTCCCATATCTTGCCTGGTATAATCAAGCATTAGCCATTGGCATATCCATTTTACCCAAGCCCATTGAAAGACCTGCCAAAAGTGTGTGTGGGGGAGGGGCAAGTCCCCTAGTTGAAAAAGTTTGGGAGGGGGCACTTCCCCCATCCACTGCCAGTGCTCCATACTGACATACATAAAGAACAGATTGTTGCATGTTTGTGGCATTGCATGGCATGGCAAAATGCGTGAAACCATCAGGGAAAAACTGTGAATGTGATGGTAACAATATTGGTTCTGTTTATTGTGTTTAGTGTCGCATTATTCTGTCATGTTGGATGCACACGCTCGTGAAGGTAACTTCGACCATGTAAAGTGAACATGAGTTGCATGGGAATCAATGAAATAAAATCCTTACAGACTGGAATTTTAAATGGCAATTGTTGTACACTTGATTACTGCATAGCAGACAGGAATGGATTGTATCTTTTGAAAGTCTCTGGTGTAATAAGTTACCATGTGTTAAAAATATTGTTATTTTGGTCCCAAAATGCCAATGGCTGCAGGTTTTTTCAAAGATATAAATAAAGTGGAATTCAAGCAATTGCCGGAAGTTTGGTATCCCTGAATATTATGTCTTGGAAAGTCAGGGCTTTCACAAATTGCAGAGAAAATCATTTAGCATTCCAGAAATTGATCGGGTTTTGTCATGGTGTGAAGAGGTAAAAAGCAACACACAGGGCTACTAGCAAATGAAAGATGAGCTGACAACCTCATGCCAGCCAAGCAAGAGAAGTTTTTCAAATCATCAGAACTTCCCAGCCAGGTGAGTTTAGAGAACCAGTTACTAGTTTAGTCTCCTCAACTCAAGCACAGGTTGTCCACACACAAGTTCAGAAATTGTTACAGAATGGGGCTATCACACTTGAAGAATCAGTGTACAGCAATTTAATTCTTCCCCGCTTTAATTCCCAGGAAGTCTGGAGAACTCCTAACTGTAATGAACTAGCACCTAAGTTTGTGTTGTATTAACACTTCAAAATGGAGTAGATAAAGCTGGTCGATCCATTCAATCAAGATTTTCTAGAGTCAATAGACCTAAATAATGGGTATGTCATAGTATCCAGTTACTGGGATCATTGCGAGTATTTGTTTGGCAAAACCAGCTGTTCCAATTTGCTTGCCTTTCATTCGGGCTTTGGAATGCTCCTCACCTTCATCAAAAAGGCATTCAGTATGTCTTCTACCTGGATGATATACTGATTCTGAGCAAACCATCAGTGGAATGTAGAAAACATTTGAACACAAAAATGAACTTGCTCTTAGCTGGTGGAATTCATGATAAATCAAGACGAGACAGTTTGCTCTATCACAACAGATAACATATTTATCAACTCCAAAACAATGATTTTATCCTTGCCCGTGGCGAAACCAACAGACTTGTGGAGCATCGCCAAGAACTGCCTTTCACATTAACACATGGAACAGTTCATATGAGTCTCAGGTGACCCTGTCTCACACTTCGTAATTCAATGAGTTAGGATGTGCTGAGGCAGGGTGGAGAACTGAGCAGCTCCATCTCCATTGAAGTAGCCCATGTCATAGCATGGCGTCTCAACAATAGCCTCTCGTAATCAAATCCTACTGTCTGGCTTCTTGCGCCAGCGCTGTTAACACAAGAGGGTGTCAAAGAGTTCTTGGCATTAAAACCAAGTAGCTAAAACTATCTAAAACTAGCTAAAAGTTAGTAGCTAAAACTAACTAAAACTAGCTAAAACTAAAACCAAGTAGCTCAGGGTAGGTGAAGCTCCTCAGATCTGGTCATCAGTCCACCTAAGAGGAGGACAACTCTGACTGTAAACCCAGGTAGGTAGAACTTGTTAGCCTAGGTTGGCAGTCTGCCCAGGGGAGGGACAACTCTGACTGTAAACCCAGGTAGGTAGAACTTGTTAGCCTAGGTTGGCAGTCTGCCCAGGGGAGGGACAACTCTGACTGTAAACCCAGGTAGGTAGAACTTGTTAGCCTAGGTTGGCAGTCTGCCCAGGGGAGGGACAACTCTGACTGCAAACCCAGGTAGGTAGAACTTGTTAGCCTAGGTTGGCAGTCTGCCCAGGGGAGGGACAACTCTGACTGCAAACCCAGGTAGGTAGAACTTGTTAGCCTAGGTTGGCAGTCTGCCCAGGGGAGGGACAACTCTGACTGTAAACCCAGGTAGGTAGAACTTGTTAGCCTAGGTTGGCAGTCTGCCCAGGGGAGGGACAACTCTGACTGTAAACCCAGGTAGGTAGAACTTGTTAGCCTAGGTTGGCAGTCTGCCCAGGGGAGGGACAACTCTGACTGTAAACCCAGGTAGGTAGAACTTGTTAGCCTAGGTTGGCAGTCTGCCCAGGGGAGGGACAACTCTGACTGCAAACCCAGGTAGGTAGAACTTGTTAGCCTAGGTTGGCAGCCTGCCCAGGGGAGGGACAACTCTGACTGCAAACCCAGGTAGGTAGAACTTGTTAGCCTAGGTTGGCAGCCTGCCCAGGGGAGGGACAACTCTGACTGCAAACCCAGGTAGGTAGAACTTGTTAGCCTAGGTTGGCAGTCTGCCCAGGGGAGGGACAACTCTGACTGTAAACCCAGGTAGGTAGAACTTGTTAGCCTAGGTTGGCAGCCTGCCCAGGGGAGGGACAACTCTGACTGCAAACCCAGGTAGGTAGAACTTGTTAGCCTAGGTTGGCAGTCTGCCCAGGGAAGGGACAACTCTGACTGCAAACCCAGGTAGGTAGAACTTGTTAGCCTAGGTTGGCAGTCTGCCCAGGGGAGGGACAACTCTGACTGCAAACCCAGGTAGGTAGAACTTGTTAGCCTAGGTTGGCAGCCTGCCCAGGGGAGGGACAACTCTGACTGTAAACCCAGGTAGGTAGAACTTGTTAGCCTAGGTTGGCAGTCTGCCCAGGGGAGGGACAACTCTGACTGCAAACCCAGGTAGGTAGAACTTGTTAGCCTAGGTTGGCAGTCTGCCCAGGGGAGGGACAACTCTGACTGCAAACCCAGGTAGGTAGAACTTGTTAGCCTAGGTTGGCAGCCTGCCCAGGGGAGGGACAACTCTGACTGCAAACCCAGGTAGGTAGAACTTGTTAGCCTAGGTTGGCAGCCTGCCCAGGGGAGGGACAACTCTGACTGCAAACCCAGGTAGGTAGAACTTGTTAGCCTAGGTTGGCAGTCTGCCCAGGGGAGGGACAACTCTGACTGTAAACCCAGGTAGGTAGAACTTGTTAGCCTAGGTTGGCAGTCTGCCCAGGGGAGGGACAACTCTGACTGTAAACCCAGGTAGGTAGAACTTGTTAGCCTAGGTTGGCAGTCTGCCCAGGGGAGGGACAACTCTGACTGCAAACCCAGGTAGGTAGAACTTGTTAGCCTAGGTTGGCAGTCTGCCCAGGGGAGGGACAACTCTGACTGCAAACCCAGGTAGGTAGAACTTGTTAGCCTAGGTTGGCAGTCTGCCCAGGGGAGGGACAACTCTGACTGCAAACCCAGGTAGGTAGAACTTGTTAGCCTAGGTTGGCAGCCTGCCCAGGGGAGGGACAACTCTGACTGCAAACCCAGGTAGGTAGAACTTGTTAGCCTAGGTTGGCAGCCTGCCCAGGGGAGGGACAACTCTGACTGCAAACCCAGGTAGGTAGAACTTGTTAGCCTAGGTTGGCAGCCTGCCCAGGGGAGGGACAACTCTGACTGTAAACCCAGGTAGGTAGAACTTGTTAGCCTAGGTTGGCAGTCTGCCCAGGGGAGGGACAACTCTGACTGCAAACCCAGGTAGGTAGAACTTGTTAGCCTAGGTTGGCAGTCTGCCCAGGGGAGGGACAACTCTGACTGCAAACCCAGGTAGGTAGAACTTGTTAGCCTAGGTTGGCAGCCTGCCCAGGGGAGGGACAACTCTGACTGTAAACCCAGGTAGGTAGAACTTGTTAGCCTAGGTTGGCAGTCTGCCCAGGGGAGGGACAACTCTGACTGTAAACCCAGGTAGGTAGAACTTGTTAGCCTAGGTTGGCAGCCTGCCCAGGGGAGGGACAACTCTGACTGCAAACCCAGGTAGGTAGAACTTGTTAGCCTAGGTTGGCAGTCTGCCCAGGGGAGGGACAACTCTGACTGCAAACCCAGGTAGGTAGAACTTGTTAGCCTAGGTTGGCAGTCTGCCCAGGGGAGGGACAACTCTGACTGTAAACCCAGGTAGGTAGAACTTGTTAGCCTAGGTTGGCAGTCTGCCCAGGGAAGGGACAACTCTGACTGCAAACCCAGGTAGGTAGAACTTGTTAGCCTAGGTTGGCAGCCTGCCCAGGGGAGGGACAACTCTGACTGCAAACCCAGGTAGGTAGAACTTGTTAGCCTAGGTTGGCAGTCTGCCCAGGGGAGGGACAACTCTGACTGTAAACCCAGGTAGGTAGAACTTGTTAGCCTAGGTTGGCAGTCTGCCCAGGGGAGGGACAACTCTGACTGTAAACCCAGGTAGGTAGAACTTGTTAGCCTAGGTTGGCAGTCTGCCCAGGGGAGGGACAAGTCTGACTGTAAACCCAGGTAGGTAGAACTTGTTAGCCTAGGTTGGCAGTCTGCCCAGGGGAGGGACAACTCTGACTGTAAACCCAGGTAGGTAGAACTTGTTAGCCTAGGTTGGCAGTCTGCCCAGGGGAGGGACAACTCTGACTGTAAACCCAGGTAGGTAGAACTTGTTAGCCTAGGTTGGCAGTCTGCCCAGGGGAGGGACAACTCTGACTGTAAACCCAGGTAGGTAGAACTTGTTAGCCTAGGTTGGCAGTCTGCCCAGGGGAGGGACAACTCTGACTGTAAACCCAGGTAGGTAGAACTTGTTAGCCTAGGTTGGCAGTCTGCCCAGGGGAGGGACAACTCTGATCACAAATTCGGGCAGGTAGAGCTTGTTAACCTCAGTTGGCAGTCTACCTCTAGGGCTTGTCTACTTATGCATATGGCGACTGGACCCGATGGACACAGGGGAAACCGGCAAACAAGGGACTGAACGTTAGCAAGCTAGAATGACACTCAGTGCGAAAGAACCTCAGTGAGGAGCTGGACAACGAATTGGACCACCAATGGAGTAGAAAAGGACTAGGCAACTTTCATAGATGTGGTTCACAACACCACTTTCACTCATCTGGGCCAGAGCATGTGCAAACAACAAGATTGGTTGGATGATAATGATAAGGAAATTCAGAAGCAGCTTGACGTGAACCATGCAAGCTACAGGGCCTAAAAAGCAACCAAAAGGGGCCTCCTCATATGAACAAGTCAAGATGGCAGAAGCTGAGAAAAAGCGAGAACTGCATAAGTCCAGAGCCTCCTCCGTATCTCCTGTGCCAACAGACCACTTGTGCCCAACTTGTGGCAGAACCTTCTGTGCTCGCATTGGATTGATCAGCCACAGCGGAACACACCATACCAAGTCATCATTGACGTGATGTCCTTGGTCATCGCCGGCAACGACGGATGAACAAGTGAAACTAGACACATGGGCACACTTTATCACACAGTGAAATGGCCAGGCTCTTTTTGGCCCAGTCCCTAACATCACTATCCAAACAGATGACTCATTCCAAAGTTGGGGCACCTGCGTGGAAGAGAAAGAGGGCCTGGATTGCAGGTCATTAGGGGAATAATCTCTGCACATTAATCATCTGAAGTTACTGTGAGTTTTCCATGCTCTTTGGCTCTTGATCACTCAACAATGAGAACAGGCATCGGCTACAATCTAACAGCATAACAACTCTATCTAAATCAATGACAAAGAAGGAACACATTCTCAGGAACTGTCAAATTTAGAGGAAAAAATTCCATTGTAGATTAGGATAAAGAGCCTCTTCAGGTGTGGACGCCATCTGTCACACCTGGTCTGTCAAAAACAACTACCCATGTCCTGCTGTGTCACTTAAAGTGCATGTTCTGAAACTTTTGTTTAACAATTGGAAAGGGCACTGTTATCATGCCAAGAAAGACTTCAGCACAATTTTGGTTCTCGATCAGTCCCAATTTGTGAGCTCAAAAGAACTAGTGATTTGCAACTCTGAGAAAAGAGCCAATTAGCCTTATTAACAGTGAACTGAAAGTGAGGTAAACTTTTTCATTTTGGGAACTTTCAGCATGAGAATGAAAGCAATGAAATGAATGTTTATTATAGATTAATTTCATTTAACAAATAAGTGAAAAGTTGAAATTTACTATATATGTTTTAAGCAACGTGTAAAAAAGAGGGCAGTGAGGCATGGAACCCAAATTAGTCTGGTACCACCCCATTTAGCAGATTACATTGAATAAGATGAATTCAGGGAGCATGACGAAAATGGCTTCCTTGTGAATAAGGCCTATTTGCATGGCTGTCACAGAAGCTTGACAACTATTTGGGGGGAGTCAGGTTGGCGTAGTGGTTCTTTCCTCACCTTCCACTTTTGAGGTCAGGGTTCAATTCCAGGTTGATCCAAATGTGGATTGGGTTTTCAGTCCTTACCTGATTCTGTTTTAGCCAGAATATTCCTCTGGGGTTTTACTCCCACCTCTAAAACTGTAACTGCTTCTCATTGTCTCCTCTGTACAGGTTACTTCAGGCTTGCGAGTTACATTGCCTATTAGGGTGCTTTTGAGGAATCATTGGTGTCATTATCAGAAATGATTAATAATAACAATAGCAATTATACATTCCACCACACTTCAATTTTTTTGCAATTATTTGCGTCAACATTCACCCAAACAAAGGGCAAAGTTCACCAAGAAAACTGCTTCCTGTCCTTTCTCCAATATTTTTATGTGTTCATGAGAAAAAATAGACAAGAAATGGTTGAGTGGTTAAGACGTCTGCACTAGTAAGCAGGAGGCCGTGGGTTCGAGTCCCACCCGAGTAAGCTTGTGACTTTTTTCGCAAGCTCTCGGACAAGTACTGAGCATACAGTGTTTATTAATATATACGTTGGGTAAGGGCAAAACCCGTTATATAAATTAACATCTCCCCAACGCAAAAATACATCTTGAAAATAATTCACGGCACCCGCTGCTTCACCTGACTCGGACCGGCCAGCCGACCCCGGCAAGCTCGGTGGTCGAGTGGTTAAGACGTCTGCACTTGTAAGCAGGAGGTCGTGGGTCCAAGTCCCACCTGAGTAAGCTTGTGACTTTTTTCGCCGACTCTCGGACAAGCACTAAGCATACAGCGTTTATTAATATATATGTTGGGTAAGGGCAAAACCCGTTATATAAATTAACATCTCCCCAACGGAAAAAAAAAAAATACATCTTGACCAAAAGAAATGAATTTACCAAGTTAAGAAAAGGAAAACAGTATCAAGCTTTAAAACACATTCCACAAGAAGTGCAAGAAGTCCTCGGTCTACCAATAATACATATTCCTGCTTTAATAAATTACAAGTAAAGTCCTTTCATGTGTCCTTTGCTTGTCTACTTGTCGTCTTGACAACTTTAATTAGCTACACTGCCCCACACTAAAAACGGCTCCCTACATTCTCCGGTGGTCTATATCCCCTCTCCTGTACACACCATGACTCCATATCAACCATCCTGTTTCTGATTATAAAAATGAACAAATTGCCTTTAAAGAGAAAAATTTCCAACTTCAAACATAAGAAAAGACCATATTGCACCCCTGAAGCGCATCACTGAAGCAATGAATTTTAAGGACATTACGTGATGCATTAAAAGTAGAAACTAGACGATACAGGGCAATCTGTAAGATGGCATAAAGACTGCTGAAATATTTTGGGAGTCATAAAACAAACTCTAGTATTTGCGTCAAGGAAAATTTGCCCCCCAAAATGGCTGTTAATACATTTTACACATACAGTACAGGATAAATCTCAAACAGTTTGGGGGTTCTTCACATAACTTTGAATAACACAAATGATATAAGTGGCCTCTGGCCGTTCTGTAACGTGTGTGTCTACAAAATATAAACTGAAAGATGTGTAGACAAAAAAACAACTGCATAGATTCTGGGGGCTGATACTACTTTTATATGTAACTATTCCATAATGCAGACTTGGATCTCAAATATATAACTTCAATAAAGCACAAGGGAATGCATGAATGAATGTGCTCACCACCAACACCAAAGTAGGTTGTAATTATGCTCATTTGAAAACTTCAACCAAGTAAAAACTTCCATTACCGTGAGTTATTTTCCAGAGTGCTACTGCTGGTGTGCCTACTATCGGCATTTGAATCATCCGAGAAACCAGGGGCAATGCTGGATGGTGGGTATGTTGATTCAGTAAATGGATTCTGATCTGTAACAGGTAAACAACCATTTACAGTGTTTTAAAAAAAGCCATGTAAGTCTGATCAGAGTACTGTCATGCTGAATGAAAGGGAAATAAAACCTCTGTAATTTACCTGCACAAATCTATCAACTGCTCAAACTATTAAAAAAATTAACTATAAATAATTTCAAAGTCCCCTTTTATTTTTCATCTTGATTTCTGATGCATTTTTTACTCTCTTATTTATTCTTATACTACTTGCATATGATACAACTAAGAATGCTTCATTATTTTCAGTATTATTTTATAGATTATAGATTTGTTTTAATGCTGTGAAATGGAAGTCACAGTGTTTGGAAATTATTATATTCTGGTATTTGTCCATTTCAATTTAAAACAAGACAACATTTTAACATATGCCATTTTGCACAAATGCCATTTTGCTGTATGTATACAGCTAAAATGCTGACTATTCCCTCTGCTCTTTCATTAACTTGTTGAACACAAAAATAAACAGCCAATAGCAAAATGATGTTGAATAAAAAAAAAACCTTAATGCAGAAAAAACAGAAACCATAAGGTTTAAAAGACACTTAGATTACAAATAAACTAAGCACAGTGAATTAAAAAAAAAGGCCTATATGACACAAATGGAGTTTGGAGGTTTCTTCGTGGAACACAAAGTGAACACAATGCAAACACCTTATTGTCTCACTCATTGCTGTAATTCAGATACTACATCCATTCACTTGCAATCATTGAATGTGTGATAAGCACATTTGCGATCTTTTGATCTGAGAGCTAGATAGACAGTGAGAACATGTAGATGCCAATGGCTGTTTTCTCCAGTGGAGCCAGTGGACAATCATAATGAAATTGTGTATACATGGTTTTTTTTAGTTGTTTTTGTTTTAATGGCGCTTTCTTTAACTCAGGCTATTTGCGCCAATAACTGTACGTTTATTCATACACTTTATTAATCAGCATCGCATTACGGAGTTAGGAAGACGGTCCAGTTTTAGAGGCAGGAGGAAACCAGAGTACCCGGAGAAAACCTGCGAGAGCGGGTATGGACTGGAAACCAAATGCACTTAAAGCCTGTGCCAAGCCGGGACTCGAACCCAGGCCTCATTGGTGCAAAGCGAGGAAAAACTGTTACGCTAACCCGCTCCCCCCCATGGTGTATATATATGCAGTGATAGTATTTAAATGGTACAATCACTGGGTGTTTGTATCAAGCCATGAATCATTACATGGCAATGTGTGGCAATGATTTCACATTCATCCCAAGGAATACATGTATTAAGGTTCACTTCTGTTTACTGTTCAAGTTCACCACGCTACTCATGATCCACATGTTCATTGGCGACAAGAAATTTCCCAGACAGTGTGCAAGATGGTTGTCAGATGTTTGTTTTCTTCTAAAATCAGAATGTTGCAATTCATAAGTCTTTGAAAACTCAAAAATCAGAATGGTCCCCATTAGATCATAACAGTCATAGGTCTGCTAGTCCCCACCCATGCCCTAGCCCAGGTTGGACGCCAGTCTCCCTAACGCAGTGTAGCCAGGGAGTCCACCTGGGCTACCTATGCCCATAACAAAACCACTGTACCTGGGATAAAGCAAAGCAGTTCATTACCAAGCATGCACATGCAGGTTGGCTTGTGCCCTCTTGTAGAATTACTTAGTGGCCACTTACGTAGGCAAATATGCCATTTCCTGCTATAGTAAAATACCTTGGCTACAGCCTTATTTAGTGACTATTTGCATTTAAGCATGCTACACTGCACACAATATGAATGCAACAGCTGTGGAATGATAACAACGTGCAGACAGACTTAAAATGCAGAGTCACACAAAATATGCAGAGAGTGGAAAATAAAAACATTAAATTCTGCTGAAACATGAAAATCCCACATGGCTGCATGACCTGTTGACAAACTGTTCACTTACCAGTGTGCTGCTGTTCTTTACTCTTACTATGGGTCCCGGTTGCCCCCATGCCAGGAGGGTCGGTAATTTGTCCCGTTTTCCCCACATGCACTGCTTGCTGTGGCTGTCTTTCTGTCAGCTGCTGCTCTCTCAAGTTGACTGACTGAATCTCTCTTACCTGAAGCAAGTCCAGGGTATGGACCATTAAAAAAGTAGATTAAAGTTTGAAAATACTAGGATTACTACTGGCTGCGTATTTGACAGTTTAGGTGGCATAAGCGCATTATATGGCTGGGTACATACGTATTTGGCTTTTCCACACAGAAGTGGAAGAGCCCTCCCCTCTGTCCTCAGTTCTTCCCATGTTATGTTTTGGTCCCAAATCCCATAGATCTGTGCAATTTTTCAGTGTAGCCTTTTGGTCACTTCTAAAGGTTTTCGTCAAACTTGGCCTGAGTAAAGACATAACATTAACACTGCACAATATCATGATGCCATGGAATATTCCCATAAAGGGACACTTTTCAGGGTCTCCCATGGAACTGAAATCTAAGATCACAAAAGTTCAAACCCTCTGTGTCTACAAAGAAGACATTTAATACGGAAGAAAACTAGATTGACGTCACTATGATCATGTCATTACATGATTTTTTATGGCTATCTTATTTTGTGATTCTTTTTAGCTGGTCTTGTAAACACAAGGTATTTTCAAAGTTCTTTGGTATTAAAGACCTTGGAACAATCTTTGTAAATTGGATTTGATTCAAAACGGGCGTTTCACAATAGTGCGCCTCCAAGAGTTTGAAACGCAATAGCCAATCACAATGCACAAAATTTGTCGACCCAAAGTGCGTTTGGAAAGGGTCAACAAATTTTGCACGTTGTGATTTGCCAATGCTTTACAAACTCTTGGAGGTGCACTATTGTGAATCGCCCGCATTCAAATCAATTCCATTCAATCTATTATATTCAATATCGCACTTATTCCCATATTTGTGTCAAAATAAAAACTGAAAAAAGTGGATCAGAACACAACTTTTTTGCCTGTGTGATTAAAAATTAAAATAAAAGAGGAAAATTTCACGAAGTAAGGTTGACATGGTAAAAAAACAATTTTCGAAACACACACCAGCAAGGTTCTGTTGACATGAAAGTTTGTATGTGGTACCTGCATTTACAATACATGTGAAGTGACATTTAAATTATTTTGTTTTAGTCGGATATCTTGTCTTCACTTGTCTTCTGCTTGCATATGTTGACTTTATATTTAGTCTAATCAACTTGTAAATTTGAGCACAGAGAATACATTCCAACAGCATGACATTGTGTCCCCTACGTTGACAATGTGATCATGTAATTTTTTGGTCAATTTCTTCAATTTCTGCTTATACCCATTAACTATGTCCTGACTAGCACCTTGGTCACTCAAAAACTCCTGACCTAAAAAAACTTAGCAAAAACTGATTATCATGATGTCCATGGAAAGTGATGCCAACCTTTCACTTTATGCCCACTTTAAATTTCTACACAAATCTAAACAACTACTGTTTACTCTTTCCAACATTCTGGCTAATATTAAACATTTTCTGGTGTCATCTGAAATTTGGACTCCTTTGAAATTTGGTCCCTTTTCCCTTGTCCCCCCCCCCGGCAGAAACGTGGGAGGAGTCCTTGAGGTCATACTTTCACAGACAGTCACGACATATGCATATTTCCCTGGTGATCTTTCGCTATTAGCTGGTTATCTGATCAACTGTAATGTGCCCTCTATCAGTCTGACTCGAAAAGCCCAGGTGAAAGAAGGGAGGACAGGAGGGTTGTGACTATCTGAGTAAGTATGACCTTGAGGACTCCTTCCGCACTGGGGGGGGAGTCTACTTCAGTCAGACAGTCACTACATATGCAGAGTAGCTAGGACCCTGGAGGGGGGTTGGCGAAGGGCGCACTAAAGTTAGTAGTTGCAAATGAACATGAGGCTACATGTGTGTTACACAGTGTGGTATATAGGGTAAAATCACCAGTGGAGGGAGGATATCAGGAGGACACTTGGGACATCCATCCTAGTGGCGATTCTGTAGTCTTGATGTGGAAGACGAAATTGTCTTGTTTTGGATATTGTCTGTCTGCAAGCAGTGAATCAGGTAGCATGAGGTGAAGGTGGAAGTTGACTTCCAGCATGCTGCCTTGCAAGTGTCGTCCAAGGGAATGCTTCCAAAGTAGGTCCACGAGATTGAGACTGCTCTGATGTCATGTGCCTGTATGTGCCAACAGGTGGCACAGTAGGATAGAGATGGCTGTTCAGTGTTAACAAATTTGACGGCCGACACAGCCCATCTGGCTACAGTGACTCCTGATGCAGGCCGGCTAGGATTGACAGAACTGATGAACAGTTGTGAAGACGAGTCGCTGAGATATTTAGTTTTGGTGAAGTGCTAGTTTGGAAATCGAACTGGGCACCAGCGTTTATTGTCTAGGGATCCCAAGTATTTGATGATGTCAGGAACAAAAATGTCTGGAGGATGGAAAGACTCAGGTTGATTCTTTTAAGGAAAGCCATGAACGGGTTGAGTTGAACGCTGTGAAGTTCCCAGCGGATATGTCCATCAGCAATGGATAGGGTGTGGAGTTTGCTGCCCCTCCGAGACATGGTAATTTTCAGACCAGTTTCACCGAAGTGTGGAGGAGAAAGGCATTACCAAGAGGTTTGAAGGGCCGATGTACGAGAAGCTCTAGAACCTGGCATAAGTCCCATGAGGGGATGAAGAATCTCGAGGGAGGATGATCAATGAACACGCCACAGAAGAGATGTTTGAGAGCGTTGTTGTCCAACATGGAAGAGCCGTCTTGAAAGCCGGAATGGATGGCGGAGATGGCAGAATTACATTACTGCAGAAAGTCGCAACTTGTATACTAGAGTTGAACAGGTGCACGAAGAAATTGGCTATGATTCTCAAAGGTGCGTTGGTCAGAGCTACACCTCATTATGTACACCATGAAGTAAAATGTTGAAGCCTACTGTTGTAGACTTTGCACATGGATTGTTGCCTGCCCTCGTGGCAGTGTTGTTAGAAAGGCTAGCTGAGCGGAATGATCATTCAACAATGGCCAGCAGGTCAGGTGGAGAGTCTCTGGCCAAGGGTAGAGAAAGCCGGAGCCCAGTTGGTGGAGGTAGTCTGGCGTGAGCAGTAGTATTGGAGGAACCTGGTACAAGAGTCTGGTGAGATGAGGGAACCAGGGCTGGGCTGGTAAGGCCAGAAGGGGGCAATGAGGAGGACTTGGCAGTGTTCCTGGTCAATTTTGGACAGTATGACTGAGATCAGGGATATTAGAGGAAATGCGTAGGCGAACATCCTGGTCCAGCTGAGATGGACAGCATGGGTTGCCCAAGCTTGTTGGTTGTGGAACTTCGTGCAGAAGGCCAGAAGCTGGGCATTTTGAGACAAGGCGAAGAAGTCAATGTGGGGTCTGTCTGTAGCCTCGAAGACTGAGCGTACTCCTCCCGCGTGAAGGATCCACACTGTTGGGTGGATGTTTCCCTTAGAGAGTGCATCAGTGATGGTGTTGTTGGATCTGGGGATGTGCGTTGCTTGGAGATCAATCCCATGGTCCACGGCCCAAAGGAACATTTCTCTCATCAAGAGGCATAAGCTTGGAGTGTGGATGCCCCTTGATGATTCAAGTAAGAGACCACTGTCGTTTTGCCCCCTTGATGGTTTAAGTAACAGACCACTGTCAAATTGCCGGATGGATCAGGACGTGTTTGTTCTCAATGGTCAGGCAGAAGTGTCGGAGGGCACTGAATACTGCTTTGGGTTCCAGGATGTTAATGTGACCCCAAGGAGCGGCGGTTCCCAAGTCCCTGTGCATGTATTGTGGCAGAAGAAGACCAGGTCCGTGAGGCTCACCATGAGGCCCAGGAGGTGAAGGCAATCCCAAGACCGGTGGAGTTTGTGGCCTTGGCTGCAGACCTGTCGACGATGACACCATTGCCTAGGTACTGAAAGATCAGGACATCTCGGTGGGGAAGTAGGCCGTGATACTCCTGACGACGCTCGTGAAAACCCTTGGGAAGGTCAAGAGGCTAAAGGAAATCGCTACAATTCAAGTTGGCATGAAATACAAACATGAATTTTCAAGAGATGAAGTGTATTACACGGTCCCTTTAAACAAATGTTAAAAACTGACCAAGCATATAAGTGTATATTTACATGTAAATGTATTCCCACATGCAGTTCAATTTCCAGCAAGCATCACGTTTTTCTTAAATTATCTTGTTCAGGAAGATCAAAACATATTCTTGTTGCACAAAAAACCCTGGGCAAGAAATATCTTAAATTGTTAGTTTGCCATACATAAGTAGCATGATGCAACTGATGCCAACACAAATTTTTAACTTTTTAAAATTTTAACCACC
The DNA here is from genome assembly GCF_054643075.1 of Acanthaster planci. Lineage (NCBI taxonomy): Eukaryota > Metazoa > Echinodermata > Asteroidea > Valvatida > Acanthasteridae > Acanthaster > Acanthaster planci. The sequence continues at coordinate 28,044,481 of NC_141778.1, read as the reverse complement.
TTAATAGACGGCGTTCATGTGTTGGCCATCTACAACTGAAATTTAGGGGAAAAAAATGATTTTCAAAATCTGAGAATAAACATAACAGTAATAAAATTGTCACAAGTCCTCCTAAAAGGCCTTAGAAATGGTACCTTTGAACCAAAACTCTGAAATGAACAACTCAGAGAAAATATAGGACCAAACACGATGAAATATAGTTCAAAACATTTAATATATGAACCCCCCTTTAAATACCACTAATTACACAGTTCATCTTAGATACATTCAAAGCAAACCTCGCGGAGAACAGATCAAAATTAAAAGATACAGATGGGCACTTGTGGTCTTTGGTCCGGATCTCGGTTTGAGGCGGGTCCCGCTGTCCTCCCAGAGGTTAGGTGTCTTCCTGGCACATCAGTGGGGGAAGGTCTACCCGTCAACCAAGACCCCAGTCCAAGATAAAAAGCCAGGCTATATCTGGTTCCCTGGCATAGCTGTCAGATGGTTGCGACGAGGTGACAAGACTTCTAGACTGCTGGCATTTTCACTGTCATCTTGGTGCTCTCAAGCTCCCAAATACGACGCAGTACTTGCAAAAACGAACCCAATCCCCGACCAAACGCATTGGTCCAACCTGGGGGATGAACGGGTTAGACGGGCCTTTAATGCCCCAACGTAGTGCCAGCAGTCAATCTCGTCACCAAGTGCCGAGCCGATGCCCTTCCCAAGGTTTTTATACGAAAACGCAATGCATTGTCCCAAATTCCTTAAAATCGTACCATCTAAACCGGAATGGTTGCGGCCAATGAACAGTCTTTTCTTATTGTCCGACTATTGACTACTGACCAGAGTCCAGTCCATACTTTTCAACCATTCACCAAGTACTTAATATAAAGTCACAGGCACTGGCCTCAGCATTTCGTCCGCCAGTGAATACCTTTAACCATTCAGTTCAATTGAACCACAACGTTCTGGAATTTAGCACAATTTTAAGTTAATAAAACACGGCACATTTCTATAATAAAACAAAAATCTCTTAAATGAAATCAAAGTGTGAGTAAACTAAAACTTCAATACACATTCATCCCAGTTTTTGTTTCGAGTAATTTTAAATTTGTGACAAATGTATCTAAATATTTTTGTCCCCCTAAAAAGGACAAGGACAAGGGGACAGGACAGGACAAGAAAGGAAAGGTCTCATACCCGCAATAGTCTGGTACCATCCCATTCAACAGATTATAGATTCAGCGAACAAGATAAAGCATTGCTTCACCATGAATAAAGACTATACGCATATTATATTGTTGATGCTGTTTACATATAAAAAGAACTGTGATGGCCGATCATCCTACCTCCTGTTCTTCAGCCTTAAAAGTGTGCATAATGCGACCTCTGTATGCCACTGAACCTTCGTACTGTTGCTTCTTGCCAGAGTTTGGTTTCTGTACACCTAACTCAGTTGGAATATGTTGATGGCTTGAAAATTCCTAAGACATTGAGAAAACAGAGCAACAGTAATACAGATTTACCTGGCTGTTTTAAAACTTTTTTTCATTCCCATTCACCAATTTGAATATTCATATTATCCAAAACAAATTTAAAGTGCTTTAGTTATTTACCATTCAATTTCAGAGTTTGGTCACCACATCTGAACACTGTCGAGAGTATTGCAAATTCAGTTCATCGAAGCTGTCGCTGAAATGCCGTGTTCAGAGATATAATTTGTTTTTTGTCAATTATGTAACGCTTTTGCGTAAATTAGTCTTGTGTGTGCTTACACGCATTCCTTGTGCCTTCACGAACAATTTCGCACAGAAGACTGACATTAACAAGACCCCGTAGACATAAAGCTATTTTAGTTTAAAATAATTGAAAACAGTGAAATTAAAAAAAATAATTATGTACTTGTACAAAAATTTTTCATGACCCTTATCTTCCTCCTGTTGTGTTTGTGTGCCCCTGGAATTAGTCTTGCATGTTCTCAAGACAATTCCCTCAAAAGAAACAAGACATTTATGAATTACAAAGAGAGAAAGTGATACACTGCACAAAGCTGCCTGTGACTATTATGCCGTTTTCTGCATGTCACAATAAAGCTTAATGAAACTGAGCAAACTTCATTAATTTGGGTTACCCAAGACAATTTGTTCAAGATTGGATACTCCTTCCCAACAATAGGGGCCTATGATTTGAATTCCTTTGAAGTTGAAATTGTGTTACAAAAGACAAATTAAACATTGCAAGTGCACAACATCAATTCTAGTAGACAATTTGAATATGTAAATCTAAGAATTTTGACTGAAAAATGTGTTAACCACATCCTGCTGGGGGTATCTATAAATGTTAATTCTGCTGGGCCAAAGTATTTTTCCTTTTTTTGGTATTAAAAATTCATATCTTCATTACAGGACACTTACACCCACACATACAACTGTCTGGTTTCTACTCTAATCTGACAACCATCTATTGACGCACGAATATTTCAGCCAGGCCTGCCACCTTGTAAAAAGAGCCCAGATTGTGCAGTGTTATGTAATTTTTTTTGTTCCCGAAACTGGCACAGTGCGCTGCTGACGTCTTTTCAGTGGGTGCCAGATTAGTGTGCAGCGGTACTGTGTGGCTCATCGCTGTGGTGGTGGAGCGCTTTTGTCCCCAGTGATAATTCGCTCACACCGAATGCCCCAAACAGTGGTATACTGTTTCAAAAAAATGCTGGATTATCTCCGCTATAGACATTGAAAAAATGTTGGTTATTCCCAGCAGCCTGGTCTTTTGTTACAAGGCCCAGTTCCCCTTGTCCAATTTCAGACACCCTGGCTGTGCACATAAATAACATGTGCCCGAAACTGGGTTAAAATAGCCTGGAAACTATTATAAGTCCAAGAAAAGTATAATACATGTTGGATATGAATTACTGGCTACACCATTAACTGATATATGATATACAGAATGTGCAACATACCTCCAAAAAGTGCCATTATGAAGTGGCACTACACTTATGCACATGTTGTTAAAATTTGTGCGTGTACACATTTTGGCTTGTTAAAGCATTTTACCGCTTTAAGACATAGATTAGCTTCTAATTCTGGTTGCTGAGGTACTGGTAGTCTACCGGTATATCACATTTCATCAGTCTAACCGCATTTACACCTTTGTTCCTCTTAAGACATTACTTACACTTTCATCGTTTTTTATCAGGAGATTGTCCGTGTTAAAAACGTACACAAGGAAGGGATGGGAGAAGTGTATCTCTGTGACATTTGTCAGTCTCCCTGGAAACTCAGTAATGTAACTCTGTTTTTGAATCCTATCAAGAAACATTTTCAATATCTGAAACAACAAAAGGGAGTTTGAAAATTCTAAATATTGTTAAAATCCTACCTTGAGTATATTCTTCTTTTCTGTGAGTTGAGAGTTAAGTCTGTCTTTTGTATTCTGGTCACCACTGTTGTCCTTGAGGTCAACAGATTTACCAGTACACTTAACTTCTTCAAGCCGTCCTCTTCGGGAACCTTTAGGTGACATGTGTGGGCCATCATTGGAATGGTTACTACTTTGACTTACAATGTTCTGGCAAGAGTCTGTATTAATGTGATACCTTGGGGTCTCTGTTATATTGGATAGATGGTGTTTGCTGCCTTCAAAACCACGTTTTAGTAACTCCCCATCAGAATATGCACTGACAGCAGGAGACTGATCTTGATAATCCGACGATTGGCTAATCTCAGTTCCTTTGTGCTTGGAGTCCTGGAGGTTTTTGAATTCACCTTCTGTATTCTGTGGGTCACTGAACAACACAAAACTGTTGCCTTCTCGATTAAAAGGCTCAATGATGCCAAAATTCTGCTGGATATTCTCATTAACATCAGAACTAGACTTGGACAACGATCTTGCACCATTCCTTGCATCCTTCTTGGCCTGGTTCCTACAGTACTTGGATGGAGGTATGTTAGGTCTCATTAGGTTTGGAATGTTATCTGCTTTATCAGTGTCCGCCTCCATGCCTAGAGAACTATCACCATCCTTACTCCTATTCCTCTCAACCTCCTCCCTTGGTGAATTATTCTTCTTCGTGTTGTCTACCTGGCCTTTGATCAAGTTCCCTGAATACTTTGAAGAGACTTTTGCACAGGCATACTTCCCAAGATACTTTGCATAGGATCCATTCAGGTCTTTACTGTATGCTGGTTTGATCAAGCTGAAGGATTTTTCACTCCTTGGCTTTTGAGTTTTCTCTCCTTTAATTATATACTCCATCTGGGTTTCACTTGGCTGGGGTTCCAAGGTAGTTTCCTGCAAAGAATCGCTCAGTGAGTGTGTCCCTGCAAGGTCAATTGGCTGGTCACATTGCAGAATGGTTGGCGTAAGGGATGATACACTCTGCTGGCTTTGCCAACTTTCTATGTTGGTCTCCTTGCCAGCTTGATGCTGCTGCTGTTTCTTCTTACTGGACTTCAAGAATTTCGTGTGTGATGCTGGGATATTTATGGAGGGGCCCTGTTCATTAGTCACCACATTACCACCCTGGGATGCCTCATTCACTTCAGGTACTGGTGTTCTGCTCTGATACATTGCATTAATGACTACATCTCCGCCAGATAGGACATCATCCTTGGGATCTTTGACAAACCCCAGCTTGAGGCCATTCCTATTGCACAAACAGAACTACATTAAATTTTTGTATAAAATCACTTTCACAGATTATCAATGTATTACGATGTGTTGATGTGCAAAAAACACTATCTGACCAGTCCATCTTTACTTAATATTATACTTCTTTGGAGATGCCCAGTTTAGAAAATTTATCGGAAATTAACAAAGTACAAAATCCTATCAATTTTGAGAAAGTGAAGCACACAAAATCTGAGGAGCACAAATCAATTATATGATCAACATTAGGTTTTGTAGCTCTGTGGGTAATGTGCCTTGCTTCACAGTTGTGAGTAATCACATCCCAATGTTTACATTATTAATCACTAATATCAGATGAGGAAATCACGGTTTCTGGAAAAAATCTGTTCTTTCCAAAATAAATACATATGGAAAAAATGTTGACATTTCAAATTGAACTTGAATAGCAATCACTGAATTCAGGCGTACCCTGTCAAGGATGGGCAGACAAAACAACTATACTTAGACCTCAAGTAACTCTTAATAACTGATATATAACAACACTGATGTGCTTGGATGGGAATTTGTCACCCAACTGTCTAGAGGAATAGGCAGATTTAGGGCAAGGCAGATCTTGATGAAATAATCTCTCTGTCTGGAAAGCTCTGTGCTCCAAGCACTGCTCAATAGTAAAGCGATCTGATGGCTCTAGCTGAAGGACATTCTAAAATAATAGAGAGAAAGACAAACTTTGTGTTAATGGCTTGCATGCTCCATTGTCTAGTAAAACATCTGAAATTGTACAATCAGTGTATTTTTTGAAGCAATTACACTTCAATAATAAAAGAAATAAAATAAAAACACCTGCGTAACTTTAATTGTCACATTCTTTACAGCAATATTCTGAATTTTATGTAACCTTACAAATGTGCCACATTTATTTAAGTGATATGAGTTGTACATGTATATCTCTTTTCTAATGTGCAATTAAAAAATAATACGAAAAAAGAACACACCTTATAAATAAAGGAGACATAGCGAAAGGGAGCCCATACAAAAACATTAAGTAACCAGCTTAATCAATTCAGTCATTGCTTTGGGATTACATAAAGCATTGTGCCTAATTACAGGTACTAAGGAACATATATATTAAAATTGGAGGCTGAATATTTAGGACTGTTAGGGTTAAGGCAATTTTTATGCATGTCAATGTGTATAAAACAATTTGCAAATAACAGACTGCCTCTAAACTTTCTTCAGCAAATAAAATAAATAAAGCAAAATTTACTTTTAATGTGGTGTTTTTCAATTATTGTAATCTGATATCATTCCTTTTGAATTGCACCAGCATCATTCAAAATGCTGAATTAAGGCAGGGCCAAAAATGTGGTTGTGAACATAACCCGTGATGTCCTCATGATGTTACATTCAACACCTTGCCTTCAGACTCTCTGATTAAGTAGTAAAGTTTGTTTTATAAGATACACTCCTTATTTTCTTTACTCGGTGAGACGGAAAACTTTCAACAAGCAGCATAAAAAAAAATGGCTTTGCATTGTCTTTTTCAAGTAAACAGTGCATCAACATTGAATGAACCTGTGACCACCAAGTGACCACCAAGTAAAAAATTGATGATTCCTTTTCATAAAAGAACTCTATACAGGTAGAATTATGAGATTCATTGCTGTATGGACACCTACCTTCATGATATCCAGGGTAACACTACTCATTACACCCGAGTATTTCATTTCCAGAGTCTGAGGCTCTGAAACTTTTGGAAACTACAGAAAAAAAAATAAAATAGGAGTAATGTCATGGTAACCCTTTCTCAAAAGACTCTATGAAGTCAATTCTAATACAGTTATTTCAGAGGATATCGTCATGACTTCTGCTTCTAATTTTTACTCTAATCTCCAATGATGCCATAAGCTGTAATAATTGATTCAATACACTGAACACATACCTTTTTTTAATTAGAATTTTCGAAGAAATGTTTCAGTCTATCAAAAGCATACTACAGATTACAGTGAGCGATTTCATTCCCAAATTATGGGTAGCAAATATGCTTTGCAATTTTTTGGCATTTATAAGAATTTAGTTTGCAATGTAATCAATGAGTTTTGTGATTTAATTTAAAATGCATAATTAAACACTATGCAATTGGTTTGATTTAATTACTGATGTTTAGCTAGAATTAGCTAGAATAATCAATAAAACTAACAAAGTAAAAAAACATACTCGGCAGCTTGCAGTTAAGATTTTCCTTGACTTTCAAGTAATGAACATCAACCCTAAATACATTTCTTTTATTAACCCTAAAAATAGCCAGGTTATTTTGACCCATCTCACAGCTGGGGGGGGGGCAGGGAGCTAATAATCATTACAAGTGAAGTTTCAAATCAATCAGACATATGGCTTTGTTACGGTCTTTGAAGTTCAAGGCTACAAAAATGCAACCTGTGAGCACTGATCACCATGGTGAAAAATACAGTCCAACAAGGTTAATATGAGCTTGAAGAGACTCTCCCAAAAACCTTGTCTCATGGTGAACCCTGTGTTACGTGTTGATACGTAACCCCTTCATAGAGGACAAGCCTGGCATCATGCACCAGCAAGCATTGTTATACACTACGGCAATGTACTGTGCATGTACATGTACTGTACAGTATCTACAGTGGATCAGTATTCGATGTACAGGTACCAGCCTTTATCTATTTAATAAGTTTTAAGTCGTATTTATCAGTATGATTCAAATTAATAAAACAAAGATTTTGAATACGCCAACTTGTGTGACGCAACAGCAGAGAACAGTGGTGTAAGTGGCCGGCCGCACTATGCCACGCAGCGTGGCGAAACACTACCTGGAAACTGGTACTTGATGTTGCACATAAGTAAGGGTTTTTTAAACTTGGGAACCAGTTCATGCTTGTAAGGACCGGATGTAAAAGGGCATTGAAATCAGGGACTTTCCGTTGGTTTTTAATTGGCGGGAGGGGATCTATTTTGTAGAAACGTTCGTTTAATTTATGGAACAGTACCTTTAATTTTTATTGTGCGACAGGGTTGTGGGAGTTTAATTTGAAAGGGGAATGTGGGACATCAGTTCACTGAAGGAAGGGAACGTAAGAAAGGTGTAATTTCCAAAACCTATTTCAATTTTCTTTCCACTGACCATGTGGGGTCATTGTTGAGGATTGTTTGTGCATTTGTTTTCCTCGGCATCAAAACTTCCGTCCCATTTATGATTTTCAATTTAGGTTCACCCATTGATTAGTTTAAATTAAAAACCCACCTCTATCGGACCAGACCCACTGTGATTGAAACTCCTGTGATGCTTTGACATCACAATACCCATTGTCGCCTTGAACAAAACCTTCCAACGGCACAAGGAACAGAGACACTAAGTCATTGGTGGTAAAGCAACAGCCCAAATTGCCGAGTGGATTAGCGTTATTAGAGAACCACTAATGTGCTCCATCAAGATTTACAGGTACTGGGATTAAGCCTTTGAAGAGGTATTTTCAACTGTACCTGTAAAACCGCTTAAAAAAAGCTTTAAACATTGAGAATGGTTTCTGACACTGCAGGTTAGGTAAAAGTGCTCATCTTGTCAGTGTTCACATCTTAGCACAGCTCGTATTAAGTAAGTTTTCTCTCATAGGAATGTGTACATTTTGAACGGGACTGAAGAAATATGCTCGCAGTAAGCACAATCTTCTCTCAAGCGTGCTCATGTTAATTGTGTTTGACTGTATACATTTTTGGCTGCCTGGTCTTGGGAAAATGGGCACTGCACAGGAGCGGCATGTTCAATATTCACAAAACTGGTGACAAAATGACTGCAAATTTCTTAATTACTATTAAAACCCTTAAAAGTTCAGCTTCTCAAAAAAGCACAATGGCGATATCAGAAAAACTGTTGAGGGGATGGATTCCACCCCCCTCCCAGCTTTTTTAAGGTTAAAGTAAACTTTCACAATTTGGTTAAAGTGTACAGCAAATTCAGGAGCCCAGTTGCATGTTTGGTATGCATCACTGTTTGGTATAGCAATGTTGTTTCTTAAATACATGTAAACCTGAATATTAACCTACATGTTACATTGTTCATATATTAAAGTCAGTACTCGTGCCTGGCTCCTTTTCAACCAAAACTTGTGTTATGTGCCAAGCACAAAGAATAATAAATAAGTTATCATTCCAAATGCATTTGTCACCACAGGTTTGTATGAAAAACACTGTTACTTATTGAGGCACTCATGGCTCTCTGAGTTTTGCTTAAATCCATTTTTATCGCTTCAAGTTATAGCCATCTTGTTATATTTTCTACCAGTTGATGTTTAATATTGATGTTATCCTTTTGTGTGTGTTTTGTGCTGATTCTTTGGTGCTGCAGCAGACCCTTGGAATATTTTACTGATTTCTTCTGCTCAATTCTGACGTGCAACAGCCATTTTGGATATGGTCTCCTTCCATTCCTGTTGAAGAAATCTGAATGTCATCGTACTTCGAAATGGCTGCAATACAAATTCTTACTGTACTATTGGTGCTTTGCTCATCATGTCACCATTTGATAGAGGCAAATATTACAAGCCCAACATGCCTGAGACTTGTTTGACCAGTACACAGTGTTATGACATGGTCTTGGAGCTTCTTGTGAACCCATGTCCCATATCTCAAAAAAAAAAAACTGTGTCCTACTGGATTTCATCCTTCGAAGTTTGCCATAACCAAATGGTCGAAACACGGCCAGATCTGCTTGTTAATCCCTGGACATAACTACATGTATGCATGGATATCTCCATAAACCCTGGTCCAGAATGCAGCTTGATCTCTCAAGAAGAAAAGAGCGAGTCGAATGATCCACAAACAAGTGTATCCATCAAGTATTTATGAAATCACCTTCTCAAGATCCGCAGATCTTTTGGGGGCTTGATTTCTCACAAGATGCTTAACATTCTTAAAATCAAGTGAATTCTGCAATTTAGGGGAAGAGGGCTGGCCATAGTAACACTTTGAATTCATTGAATTACATGATGAGTTTGTACAACAAAAGTCCTCTTGTGCAGCCATGTAATCGAACCAGATTTTTGAATCTTCGTTACACTGACCGATTAGTCCTGACTGATACACAGAAACTCCATTTGCACCCATCTTTGCTGTCTGGTGTGGTACCTCCTGGAAATCTACGAGCTACCCGTGTTTGTACCCTCCCAGATGTGGTTACGAATCAGCCTGACTCTAGAGTCAATGTGGATGATTAAAACCAATTGGTTTGAAATCATCTCCAAATCAAAGGGCTTCATGTAAGACCAGTTTTATGGATACGTTAAAAAATCACTTTAGCTCATGTTGTGAATCAGGCAGGCATGACAAGATTCTCACAGGTGATTTCAATTTCAATCTACACCCTGTACTTCAAACGAAGTCTGCTAAAATCAATAATCAATTATGTCAGTGATTTCAGTGGCACAACATTATAGATTCACCCACAAGAATCACAGAGAAAAGTTCCACGTGTCTTGATATGATCATGATATCTAACGAAAGTAAAGTGTTTTCTTCAGGCAACATCACAGTTGGGTTTGGTGAACATAATATTTTGTATATGGCCGACAAAGCCCGGAAAACTAGAGCTGAGCCAAAATTTATAAAATCAGGGACTTTCCACAGATTTGATGTCAATCTTTTAACTACGATCTCAGAAAAGTTAACAGGGAAATGATACGTTGACTAAATAACTCTGATATTGTTGAAGGCTGCTTTTAAAAACAAGTTCACTGAAATGGCGGATCAGCATGCACCTTGGATAGAAATTCATATCAAGGGCAATTTACCTCCATGGTTTAACCAGGAAATTCATTCATTGTCCCAAGACAGTGATTTCTGTAAAAGAGTTGCCCAGAAGAGTGGTAAATCTAGGGATTGGGAATTATACCATACCAAAAGAAACCAGACCAGTAGTGCATCATATATGCTAAGAAATATAATACTCAAATATCATACAGCATAATAAGAGTGATGACAAATAGTTTTGGAAGATAATAAAATCTGTTCTTCCATCAAAAGACCATGAATGTATCAGGGAAATTAAAGTGAATGGCACCTGCATTAAGGAGCCAAAGGATATCCCTAATGCTTTCAACACCTATTTTACAGAGATTGGACATAAACTAGTGCAAAATTTTGATGACGACACTGATAATGCGGGCAACGTTTTAAATTGTTTAAATGAACATCTGAACTTTGATGAAACTGATGAGGAGTATGTTGTAAAACAGCTGTCTGCCCTTCATGTGGGTAACACAACAGGTATTGATGGAATTGATGCCAAGTTACTAAAAGCAGGAGCTCAGGAGATCGTAGCGCCCCTCACATATATCTTAAATTTTACTATTCGCATTGCTGTCATCCCACAGAGTGGAAGAAGGCTGTCATTTCACCAATTTTCAAAGACGGTATGAAAACAGACTGTAACAATTACAGACCTATATCAGTCTTAATTACCTGTGACCTGTAAAATTCTCGAGAGGGCCATTCCCATCCAAGTGTACAAGCATTTGCATTTATCAAGTGCCAATCTGGTTTTCGTCCTCAACACTCAACACTTACTGCCTTATTATTTTATATTTCTTTTAACTCAATAAATGCATTTCATAGAGAAACGCTATGCATTCAATTTCTCAGCCAACATTCTTGCAAGTGCTGGGTTGAGCCCCACCTGTGTTAAGATTCCTAATCTCCTGGGATTGGTGAACCACAGGATTTGTGAATTTGATGAGTACAAACTGGAGTGGTCTGTGTGCTCACTTAGGATGGGTTTCAAAGGGATGTATACATAATGTTTACCAGGTTCTTGCCTTTGGGTCCTCATCATGTTTTCAAGCAACAGTAATTGAAAATTTTACATGTAATTATGCATTAATGATTAATACGTATACTTGCATTTTCCAGATCACTAGGACTTACTAAAGAACAATAAATACTAAAAGAGGGACAACTGCAGCAGATCAAATGTACATGTTCTTTCTCTCATGCTCTCTAGGGCCAAGATTTGGTTTGCTGTGTTTGTGAAAAAGTATCATACAGTCATCCTATCAATTATGACAAAAAGAAGAACCTTTGTTGCAGGAGGGACACCACATGTAAATGCTGATATCGCAGCTGAACCTACCCTAAGCCCAGAGAACCTTGGATTCTTCTCAAATAGCTCCATCTGGTAGTTGGGCAAAGCTCCTAGAATCTTCTGGATAATGAAAAGTTGATCAACCTCACTCTCTCCTGGGAAAAGAGGCTGTCCATCACTCAGCTCACCCATGATGCAACCAACAGACCAGATGTCAACTGCCTTGCCATAAGGGGCTCTGTCAAGAGACAAAAAGCAAGCAAAAAACATAATGAGTGCACAAATGTCAGTGAAATTTGAAATTATCACTTCGTAATTAAGCATTTTGTATATCATTAATTTATGTTAGGGGAGCATGGCGTAACCCTTGACACGAGGCCCTTGAAAAACTTGTCTTTGCTGAGGCCATGCGGCCACTGGACCCCTTTTGTTAAACTTTAATCCCTTTACAAAATACTAGTCTGACAATCATTTATCAGGGGGTTTTCATTCTCCTTGCAGAACAACCTGCCCAGCCATGCAGAGCTCCTTCCAGGTAGGCCTCTGTCCACAGTTTATTGTTTACTAAGGGAGCTTGTCCAAAAGGTCCCTGCATTTTAACCGCACACGGTCACTGCGGTTGAGCCCTGTTGCTAGGAACTGCGGCAGCAGTGTTGAGGCTCACTCATTTAAATTTAAGAACATTTAATGAGGCAGCCCTAGGATGAACACAATTATTATGCTGATGCTCTTGAATTATGCATGCCTGCTGCAGTGACCACGGTCAACCCAAACATTCTATGCGTGGTGCACAGACAAACGCTTGGTGTACATGTACATGTTCATGTATATCTACTGGTTATTTTCGGAATGTGTAAAATGGGCGGCGCATCTGCAATTCAAAGTGTCAGGGACATAAATGTGGTGATTTTTTCTCAGACTGTCACAAAAAAGCAGACTCTCTATATGCTACAAAGGTGATCCGCGCAATGCCCTAAAATATACATTTTACTTGGCACAACACCGAATCACACACGGAGAGCACAATTCTGTATTTCAACATGCGCATAGGTGTTCCTGTACAGCATCGTTCGCACACACGTGTGCAACCAGACTTGTGCAAGGATTAAATGATGTGACTTTTGTCACTTCGTGACAATAGAGAAACACAGAGACCAAGCTTTTTGTTAGTTGTTGTTTCCAGTTGCTATGGAATTAAACAACATTTTGCTTTGAAACTCTGCTAATTTGTTCATTAGATCAAAGGAAGTAAAATCGTAGGAAAAACTCCAGATCGAAAAATTTTTGATTTTCCGCTGGCGGGTTTTTGCCACTTCGTGAAAACACAGACAAATTGATCAAATACAGTGTATATTGTGATGTGTTTAGAATAACAATATTCACTGTCGTATGAAAAAAGGTTAGTGTGCACGTGAGATTCAAAAAAAGCAAATACATGTTTGAAAGCATCGATCCAGGGATTTTAAATCAAAAGGCTTTCGATCTCCATGAATGACAATCAGGTTATGAGGGTGCTATTGCAGAATTACGGTAACACCTACCTGGGGTTTTTAATTTTCAATAAACTGTCCTATATTGAACCATAGATGGCGTTAAAACTGTACCTGCCTCGATTTTTTGCCATAGGGTTTGTACACACAATTGCTTGAGCAACTTCGACCAAGAATTAATACCAGAACGAAAGAGAAATCAGACTAAATTTTCCCTTCCGTTCGATTGCAAATATACCCAAGAGTCAGATTTTCAAATAATGTTTCATAATTTTTTTCCAGTTTAGACAAAAATCATGTGACATGAAATTAACCACTTCCTGCTGGGGACTCCGGGATTGGAGACGTATGGTTTATATGGGTGGCCGGGGTCTCCGAACTCAGACAAAGGAAACAGGGCCCTGTAACAAAAGACCGTACTCCGAACAAAAGACCGTACTCCGAACAAAAGACCAGGCTGCTGGGCATTACCGGCATTTTTCACTCTCAAAAGTGGTGATAATCCAGCCCTGTTTTGAATACTTGGGCGTCAATGAAGATCACCTGTCAACTTAGAGTAGTGCCTAAAGATTACTTGGTGCGGCTACAAACGACCGTTAAATGAAATGATGAATTTTTGAAGGATTTTGAAAACGGAAAAAATGATAGTCATGCCGGCCCAGCATCATCAACATTGAAAAATGCCCCGGCATGAAGTGGTTAAAGGAGCAGTTTTCCTGCACACGTGTTTCTAGCCCGTTGACTTTGTAACTTTGAGATGTTTGATCGTTCCCCAAGTGATAGCCAACAAAGACCCTGATGCAAGATTTATTGCAAAGGGATGACCTCATGATGATGTCATCACCTTATTTATATTGATTTTTGAATATTTAATTTTTCCCCATGCGTTTTGTAAACGTTTTTCTACTCAACACAAGTGAACGAATAGTCTTTAACTTTGGCTCAAGATTACTATAAGAACGAAAGAGAAATCGGGTACTTTAGGCTCTGTTATTTGATTTGAAATATGCCTAAGAGTCTGAATATGAAGTAATATTTCGTAAAAATTGTTTAGTTTAAGTGCAAATCACGTGACATGAGCTTAAAGGAGCAATGTTCTGCAAAGAAGTTAATGGCCCATTGACTTTGTACACGTTTTCCAGCCACAATTTTGGTAACTTCAGGATGTTTGCTCATTGCCAAAATGATAGCCAACAAAGACCCTGACGCAAGATTTATTGCAAAAGGATGACCTCATGATGAGGTCATCACCTTATTTTATATTGATTTTTGAATATTTAATTTTTACCCATAGGTTTTGTAAACGTTTTTCTACTTAACACTAGCGAATGAGCGGTCCTTTACTTTGGCTCAAGATTACTATAAAAACGAAAGCAAAATCAGGTACTGTAGAGCTGCAGTCGTATACGATGTACATGTAATGGAATGTTCGTGACCTTTTTGGGAGGAACTGTACATTGACTGGTTGCCTCATGCCTTCCTTGCCAATGGTTTGGCCTGGTGGGAACCAGTGTGATGCACTGCGCACTTGTTTTCAACACCGTGATTCACAAATGCTCGTTATAAATGGGTCAGTTCATGTTCGGCGGGAAAGCAAACACGTACGCAAAATTTAGAGGTCAGAATTTGCAAAAGTCGAACTCACTTCTTCTCTGGCGAAATATCGCTCCAAATTTTTCATGACATCGTTGTTCGCTTTATTTAGCATTTGCCTGAAGTTTGTACCAGCCTTTACACTTTTAAATAGTTTTATGGGCATATATTGAATAAGCTCTGTCCTCTTGCCCTTCACCAAAAACGTACGCGAAGGCCAATTGACCATGTAGGTATATATCTATTAAAAAAGAAAAGTCTGAGACAAACATTCAACACACACGTATCCGCTTTATTCACCACTTTAACATGTATATATTCTAGAGACTGACGAGTCTAAAAACTCACTTGAAGTGCTTCTCAAAGTAGCTCCAGGCCGATGACCTCAGGGTTGCTGGCACGGTCAGAAAAAATGATGTACGGGGTGTTTCTAGATATGATTATAAACTCGGCGATAATTTGAATTTTACCCCAAAACAAAGTAACAAGAGACACAAAAATCTAAAGCAGAAAACAGGTTTGCTGTCATTAAGCACTGGGGAAAAACTAAGAGAGGCCAAAACGTGCAAGATTTCTGAAATACATGCTCGGTCTTTGTTTTCACCTTGAAAGACTTCATTCTGAAATTAATCTACGCCCCTTCTCCCTGAAAAATGACAAACAATAGTCATTTTCTTAGACAAAGAAAAATACTATATCCCTCTCATGTATTTGCGTACTAACATTGCAAAAACATTAGGGCATTAAATTTGTAATGGCAGAGGGCCTTTTCAATCAGATCAAAGGTCAAAAATTATCCAATCTGCAAAGAAAAAATTCCCCTTTCTAAACAGGGATTGACAGCTCCCGTGTGTAGTTCTCTGAAGGGTTCCAAGAATAGGCGGCTGGTGGTTCTCCTCGAACATTTATACAAAGTATTTCTTTGCGATTGGATAGCAAGCTCCGATTGGAATACCTGCAGTTGTTGGGAAATATTAAATTGTGCCTCTGAAAGAAGACAATTGACATTGTAATTACAGCAGCGAAAGGGATTGGCCAATGCCAACTATTTCAAAGTGCATGAATTTGGGCTGACCAATCACGCACTGACAAACTCGGTGGCACAAAAGTGCAAATTATAAAAAAGGACCTCAAGGACTGAACATGACTCTAGTGCAACAATTAAGGGCTAGGGGACTGGATTTCAATAAATTAAAATAGAAAAAGTCGCTGTGGTTCTCCAAAATGTCTGTGGAACCGACCGCGGCTAGCTGCGCTGGTGTAAAATTTAAATAACAATAGGGGGCTTTGTTAGTCAGTTCCTTTGATATGGTGAACAGGATAAAGTTGAAACATTACTCTAGGGAGCCAAAAGTGATAAAGTTGAAGGGGTAAATGTGAAACAATACTGTGCATGCCCGTATAGGGCTGCATAAAATGGACAAGCTATATATATATCTTATATATAGCTTATATCAATAATTATGAAATTTGAAAATTTACAAGTTAAAGGAAGGTTGAGACAACGTATAAAATTTTGGCGTGACATACTGGGTAGGTGCTCCTAGTATGATTTTGTCAATTGTTGTAAATGGCTATGTAATTCGTTTTGCAGAAGAACCTCTGATGTTGTTTCTCCGTAATAACAAATCTGCCTTACGTCAGGCTGCTTTTGTGACAGATTCTGTATTAGAATTGCTGGCTTCTAACCACGTTGTAGAAAAATCCCATACCTCCTATGTCATCCGCCCTTAATCTGTTTCATGTTCAGTGTAAAAAAATTATGTTCAGTGGCAAAGAAAAACAGGCTCATCCTTGATCTCAGCATTCTCGATACTTACATTGCTAAGAAACACTTTAAATTGGATGACTGGAAGTTAGGTATTCAATTTGTCTCTTCCCATGCTCTCATGACATCTTTTGATTTAAACTTGGGCTACCTCCATTTCGACATCCCTTCAATCTCTCAGCAATATTTAGGTTTTAATGGGAGCATTAACAAGATAGACAGATACTTTGAATTTACCGTCTTACCATTTGGGCTAACAACTGCCCCTTAGATATTCACTAAAGCTCTTAAACCATTAGTTTCTTCGGCGGTCCTGTGGAATTTTAATAGCTCTTTATCTGGATGATGGTTTTATTGTTTCATGTCCCAAGCGCTCTTCTGACCATTCTCAGATAGCTTTAGGTATCACTAACCATGTATGCTCTGATCTCCTAGAGGCAGGCTTTGTATACAACATATCCAAGAATGAGATGGAATACCACACGGGGTACTCTGCAGGTACTTGATCATAGGATTGATAAAATTAAACATCTATAGAATTCCTGTTCAAGCAATTTTTATCTCTATTAGGGACTTGCATTCATTCATAGGCCAAATCATTTCCTTGACACCCGTAGTTGGCAATATTACAAGGTTGATGACTCATAATTGTCAGATGACAGTCGCTGCCGCCTCTGATGAAAGTGATCCATTTGTTCGCTCAAATGCCTGCTTATCTGAGCTCAAGTTTTGAAGAGATAATGTCCAACATTTGAATGTCCATTTTGTTTTTACCCATCAAGTTGTAAATAAGATAATTTGTTTGGATGCTAGTTCAACTGGCACAGGCGCTATAATCTACAATGATGTCCACACTGCCCACAAGCTGTGGTCTCCCGCAGAATGAAAACGGAGTTAAACTTGGCATGAGTTTGAGGCTATTCATTTTGTCTTGCTCTCCTTTCTTCCCTTAATTTGTGCTTCTGAGTTAAAATTACTCACTGACAGTCGATGTGCAGCCAAGATTATCATATGTAAGTGTGAAGCCACACCTTCACAGCTTGGCAGTCGATATTTTTTGTTTTTGTCTCAGCGATTCTATTTTCCTTAATGTCAAGTGGATTCCTAGGACCATCAATGATCAAGCCGATTTTGTTAGAAGGATAATTGACACTGATGACTGGTCTCTTCCAGACGAATTCTTCACGTTGCTTAACTCTTGCTGGGGTCCATTTTACGACTGACTGCTTTGCTACCTTATATAATTCTAAATTGCCCTGATTGGAACCCACATTCATCAGGCGTAGATGCTTTCGCTTACAGCTGGCATAGCAAAAATGCATTGCCGACCCAAAGGTGTTCTTGTATATCCATGGTGGCCTTCCCAACCATTCTGGCCTTTTATTTGCTGTGGTTGCATTACCGTGCCTAGATTAAGGACTTCTTTACTGAAGTGGGTTATCGTGCGCTTAAACACGGCAGAAATAACAATAGCTTCCTTGGGTCAAATAATTACAATGATCCCGTAGCAGCTGCATATTTAGATTTCGAGTTGGTGTAACAGCTTGATTGCATTTGTACTTTATTATCAAGATTCCTACACTTATCTAAAGTTTTCTACTTTTCGTGTGCATACAGATCGTTCGCAACCATTCCTTCTGGCTAATTTTCCATGTCAGTTTCTGCTCTGCTGGACAGAGCTTTGCATACTGGGCATACTGCAGCCCAACAGTCGCGGTCAAAAGAATCCCAGCGCAAAGGGGTTAATGGTACATCTAAATAAATTTTGTTTTTCAGGATTTCCGCTTATCATTTTGATGTCTGATCTGATATTGGTCAATCTGGCATGAACATACTCCCCACCCTGTTAGCCTTGGAATCCAAGGCCAACTTTCCTGCTAGAAATCCACGGGATGACATGCTCTTCCACAAGATCCATATGGAGAGTTAAGCTTTCTGTTGGGAGGTTGCCATGAGCAAATTGTAAGTATTTTTGACTGTAGTAACCTTAATGAGTTGAATGATATGACAAATTCAGTTGATTTGTTTTTACAAATATTATGTTTTACAGCATAAAGTGAAACATTTTATAACAGTCACAACTTTGTTTCGAACTGTTCAAGACCTGATCTTAAATCTGTGGCTCAGCCTGGCCATATCTCCTGTATAGCTAGAAACTCTATTCCTTGTTTTGTAGTCACAAGAATCTGAACTTCTTTTTAGTCTGCTTTTCTTTCAGCTCCGTGACACGCTGATTTTCAGCAACAAGAATTTGTCATCAGGAATTTAAACTGACTTTCTTGCTGATGTATTCAGAGGTGACTGGCTCATGCTCTTCCAAGTATAACTACTTTCTTTAATTGCAAGCTAAGCACAGCAGTGCCATGTCCGAGGACAGATCCAAAACCAAGTATTTTGGGGGGAGGTCATTTTCAAGGGTTCAAATTTTTTTTTTAACATGACTACATGATGAGTAATTTGCACGCTTGTTGAAGGATGGGAAGTAAGAACGGTACAAGAACATTAGAGGAATCTATCCAACCTGTTTTGACTGTTCATGTTTATACATGTATGACATGAAAGTACATAATCTACTTTATCACTCCAAGATAAAATGCATTATTCTTGGCAGACATATGGTTTGTTGACAATCCCTCCATTTAATAATCAGCTGTTTGTTGCCATGGTGCTGTAAACATGTAGCTTGGAGTGCAGACGCGTGACCACCTGATGAGTCCCTGCTGGCTGGCAAAAGCCCAAGGAAAGTCAAGCTATAACGTTACTATAATTTAACAACACGCAAGAAAGATGTTATACATTGTTATAATTCAGCGATGAGCGCTGCCTTCTGAAGTCGCTGCTTGCTAAAATAAATCTCTCTGGTGAAACTTTACATTTCCTGCTATTTACTGGCAATGTTGTTCTTATTTCTGGACAATACTTTTGGTGTGTTCTTTTGTACCATACCAGCTACCAATGTACTGGACTGTGTGGTGTCAATTCTCCTTACATTTTACTGCAAACCAACAAGACAGAGACTGGCAGGGCTTGGTTATCCTGCCTGATGCAATGCGCAGGCTAGGCAGAGTCTTTGTAGTCATTTGAGGAAATGTCTATGTGTGTTGTTTTCCCCTGCAATGCCGCCTTTCAACAAACACTACAGAAGTGAACAGACCCATCGGTTACCTTCGCAGGATGCCAGCAGGTGTTGTCTTGAACCTACTGGTACATGGCTGTCGTCCATGGGCTTTGGTGCGATTACTGTGAGGAGAAGCACAACGGTCCCATCAACTTGCAGGTCTGCAAGCAGTCAGTGGAGCAACATTACTAGGGCCTACATGTATCAGCAGGCAACGGGTACGGTCCCGTCAACTGACAGCTGCAAGCAGTCAGTGGAGCAACAAATATTGTAGGCCTACTGTCACCAGACAACTAGTGTTAATCCTCTTCCTGACGGGCCAACACTCATCTCTATGTACAGTTGGTGTAGCAGTGCACTCAGGGCCCACCAGTGCCGTCAGTGTTTGGGCAGTCCTTTCCTGCAGATGTTCAACTGCTACCGGAGATGATGAGGCGCAAGGTGGGATGAGTCATGTCGAGGAAGACTGTCGGCGGACTTTTAAGTGGACTCTTTGGTTGAACCTTTGAACTGTATAGTAGGCCTAGTAGGCTTACAGGGTAGGCTTAAGTTGAATCCATCTAAAATCCAACGATCTTGCATTAAATTCCTTCCGATACACTTGCAGGCATGGTGCGTATTCATGTTCAGTGAGCGTGGGGCTCGGACCCCACAGTCCACGGTAGCTCTGCAATGCTACGCGTTGATACACACGGTCCTCGGTCATGCCGGCTGCGCTGCCGCACCAGACATTAAACAATGAAGATACATGTAGGTGTCACTGCAAGCAACCTTTTTACATGTACAATGCAGACCTATCCCTGTTCTTAGCATGTTAAGAACATTCTCTACACCATTTTTGGCCATTTGATGCATTCCTTGTTACTGTAGGTTAGTACAGACTTTGTTATTGTCTTTTGCAGAGTGGATAGAAATGTATCGACACTACTGAATCACACCCACATCAAACCACGTATTGTATTTGTGTCCCATTAATCTTTGTTAAAAGAACATTCTTACAAGTACACCGGCTTGTTGTGGTTCGAATGCCAATTAATTTGGCTGTATTAAAGCAGTGCTTAACACATTATCACGATCAGCCGACCTGCCGACATCTGATTCACTAATTCAACTTTTTGGCAAAGTTTTGCTCTAGTAGTTTTAGAACCCTGTGTGAGATTTTTCTTTCCTTCGTCAGCAACGTATATTCCTCTAAAGTTGCAAGTTAAATTGGAATTAGTGCAAGGATTGACTATTTATTTATCGACCCGATCCAATGTGGTAGTTCTGTCAAATAGGCTTGTTTCTAAGTACCAAGCTGGATGTTTTCTCTTCTGCCAAAAATCTGTCATACGTAGAACAGCTTTACTGGTTGGGTGAATGAATTGACTAATAATGAGGAGTGACAGTCTATGGTGTGCATTGCAACCGTTGTATTCTCTGTCTCTCTGGGCCCCTTGAATTTGATTAGGTGGCACTGATGACTGAAAATCTGCTAGACTACTTCTTAAGGCCTCTTCAGGGAAAGTTTTGTTTTATTTTTCAAATTAGTTTCACAGTGCTTATCTTTGGCTGTCGTATTTCTTGTGTGCTGTCTGGTATAGTTGGCATTGTTGGAATTTCATGTAAATAGGTTTGGGGTTTGGGGAGTACGGTAGGAAGATTAAGGTTCTAATTTTCCCATTTTTCCGGTTTTGATAGTTCAGTTTCATACCCCAGTTTTATGAAGATTCCAATTACTTGCCATGTTCCTCTAGGTACTGTTTCCGTACGCAGTATTTTTTGCACTGGGACAACGAAATTTATTTCCAACCAATGACTTAAAGTTTCTACATGTAGGTCAGCCCTTGAGAACACTCTATGTTACGGTAAAGTAATTGCATGGCTAAAAAGAAGGTTTCACAAGTTTCTGTGTAGAGAGAGTTACCGTATGTACTAGCAGGTTTTTTCGCCGTCAGTTTAGATCTCACAATGTTCAATTTTAGTGCCGATTTTGTCCCGTATATGGTAAACAGTTTTCTATATTAATACTTTAGGCATATGACATGCAATTGAGCACAAACATTTTGGCTAGCACCCTCTTATTCCGGTGGGGCTAGTTCAACGGATGGCAAGCATGCAAAGGATTTGGGCCCATAGCTGCCAAGCTTGGCAAGGATTCGGGCAAGCATGCCTGTCACAGTTTGATTTCATTTAAGAGATTTTTGTTTTATTATATATGTGCCGTGTTTTATTAACTTAAAATTGTGCTAAATTCCAGAACGTTGTGGTTCAATTGAACTGAATGGTTAAAGGTATTCACTGGCGGACGAAATGCTGAGGCCAGTGCCTGTGACTTTATATTAAGTACTTGGTGGATGGTTGAAAAGTATGGACTGGACTCTGGTCAGTGGTCAATAGTCGGACAATAAGAAAAGACTGTTCATTGGCCGCGACCATTCCAGTTTAGTTGGTACGGTTTTAAGGAATTTGGGACAATGCATTGCGTTTTCGTATAAAAACCTTGGGAAGGGCATTGGCTCGGCACTTGGTGACGAGATTGACTGCTGGCACTACGTTGGGGCATTAAAGGCCCGTCTAACCCGTTCATCCCCCAGGTTGGACCAATGCGTCTGGTCGGGGATTGGGTTCGTTTTTGCAAGTACTTCGTCGTATTGGGGAGCTTGAGAACACAAAGATGCCAGTGAGAATGCCAGCAGTCTAGAAGTCTTGTCACCTCGTCGCCCACATCTGACAGCCATGCCAGGTTACCTGATATAGCCTTTAAGTATTTTCTTTTGTATAAAAACTGCAACAAAATTCTCTGAAGTGATGTTAATCTATTATTGGAAAGAACGTTGTAGTTCACAAGACCATGATGAAATAAAGTATGTTCAAGCAATTGTTTGATTAAAAGCGAACACAACGTCGTAATGTTTTAGAAGATCTTTATTAAATAAACACTGTGGTAAATTATTCAGTCGATAATCTGAAACTTGGAAATGTAGTGAAAGTGATTGGTCAGAAATCGTTTTAAAGTAGTAAACTGTATTTAATCGAAATTGATTTTGTATTACAAAGAGGGCTTTTTATCATGGACTGGGGTCTTGGTTGACGGGTAGACGTTCCCCCACTGATGTGCCATGCCAGGATGATACCTTACCCCGGGGACGACAGCTGGACCCGCCTCAAACCGAGATCCGGACCAAAGACCACAAGTGCCCATCAGTATCTTTTAATTTTGATCTGTTCTCCTCGAGGTTTGCTTTGAATGTATTTAAGATGAACTGTGTAATTAGTGGTATTTAAAGGGGGATTCATATATTAAATGTGTTGAACTACATTTCATCATGTTTGGTCCTATATTTTCTCTGAGTCGTTCATTTCACAGTTTTGGTTCAAGGGTACCATTTCCAAGGCCTTTTAGGAGGACTTGTGACAATGCCCTATGCTCTTGATCTGGAAAGATGTGCCCATTTTGGCAAGCTGCCGAAGTTCTGGTATAAGCATAATGAATACAGAGGAAATAAAACAGCGGTAAGGAAACCTATGCAAAAAGTCAAACCTACATCTCCATTGCAAGACTGTTTTGAGTGTTGTCCGAGAATAATGTACTACTCAACTGACCATCCATTTCATGATGCATTCCTAGGCATTCAAATTTATTGCACCCTCCGCGGTACAAACAGACACCGCCACCCGTGCCGTCAATGATTAACTTATTGAAAGGTTACTACACAAATAGCATTATAGTTTGTTGGGATGTTTGTGAGATCCATGCAACTTAATGGGATAAGATAAATATAGTGGCTCTGAATTATCATCAGTGGAGTTGCCATTCCTCTTCATGTGTACACCAATCAGTACAGTCTGTGGAATAGTTAGAACTGTTATCTTGTGAAGAATTAAACCAGTATCAATCAACCAATCAATGATTCATGAGGAGTCTGGATCGAAAATCAGAACAAAACCGGTGGCCCTAAATCTGCAACATGCCCAAGGCGCAACAACATGCAAAGAGCAACTTCAATTTGGCCATGGCATCCATGTGGGACACTTGATCGACATGGAACAATACATGCAAGTTCAGCAACCACCTTAATTTATCCCAATTGCATAAAAGAACCTGTTGTCACCTGTTATCCAGCTTGGTATTTTTTGTTAATCACTCTTAGGTTAAATCAACAAAGGGCATGTGCTAACTCCGTTTTATTATTATTATTAACATTAGCCAGTCCACTTTCGGTAATGTGATAATAACCTACAGAGGGTCAAATCATTCGCACATTGCCTTGCCCACCATTCACCAAGCTAATTAAGCAGAGTTTGGCATACCTAGTCTAGAAGGGGTGATTGTACATTAGAATTCCAGTTACTTGTGAAATAAACATCAGGCCACACTGGCCGCCACAGCGCCACATTGGGCTTACACAGCCTTAAATCCTTGTCATGTTTATTACTGACTAACCTTATCCTGAGTTGAGTGATCAAAGTTGAATGCTTCCACCAACAAAGCAAATATGGGCACGTACCAGAACTGCGGTAGCTTGTAGAAAAAAACGGGGCACGGTCACTCCCTACTTGCCATGCTTTTAGATTCTGGGCATGCTGGCTGACCATTCACTTTCGTATTAATATCCCAAATTGGTCAGAGTTGAATCAAGCCCCGACATAGCGAGCGAGCACAAACAGGCAGCACCGCAAATATTCAGTACCAACATTTTTACAGTGCAAAGGTAATTTTACCATTTGGAATATGTAGGTTGAAAATATGAGTATCAATGACAACATGAATTTTTTCATATTTCTTTTCTCAATTGATTTTTCTTAAAGCATTTTCTCTCATGTAATTTCATGTTAAAGTAAAAGTGACAATGACTTTCTATAAATACTACTCTGTTTTTAATTGTCTTAATGAGAAATATATCCTTGACACCACATTACAGCAATGTCTTCTGCAAATCTGCTGTGAAAGAGAGCATAGATACATCATGATTTCAATGAAAAAAAAAACTAAATTGTACCTCTGAATTTTATATACATCTATGTAGTCTCATGAATGGAATTACCACAAAGCCCTCACAGAAAAAGAAAATCATTAAAGATGAAATAGAAAATACATTAGAAGCTAATGAATATACTCACTGATATTTAGAAACCATTTTCAAGGAATATGTAAACCAATACGTCTACCTGTGCTGATTAAAAAATATATATTTCACCAGGCCACCTGTTCAGTTTTGAGCTTTGCAGTTATTCCATCATTTGGCCTGGGGGAGTTTTCTTTTGGCATGACTGTCTGAATTGTATTTTGTGCTAATGCCATGGGTCACTTTGGGAGGAACAAGGAGCACTCCAAGAATGTCAATATCAAGATGGAGAGCTTGTCAAGCATTTGGGTCTCTTTACTTCACTTCAGACATGCTGTGTGGAAGAAATATCAGCTCACTTACTGTGTTTTTGGATGTACATGGGTATTTCTATTCATTAAGGGATTCATTTTTTTTCCTGTCTAATCTGACATGATTTTGTTACTTTAAAAAACATCCTTCAATTTCCAAGAGTAATTAAAGAATACAAATAACCTATACCAAGTAAATATATGTATTTTTTGAAGACTATATCTATGACACTGGGCGGGTGTAACAGGTACACAGAAAAAATGTCACTATATATATATATTGAACCCTAATTTGAGATTAACAGACATGGCATCTCCCTATGTTCGTATCACATTATTTTTACCTCTGGAGCACTGAAAGAAATCTTTATTTAATTTACCGGCTTAAAATGACTAATGAAGTTCTGTATTGGTCGATTTTGAAAGGGCACAATAACTCTCTTAACATGCCCTCAAAACTATAAAATCAAGCTTGATTTGAGTACTGTTGGTTTAGGTACTATAATGACTTATCATTATCAATTTCAGAGAAATGTCCATGTTAATGTGGAATTTTCTAAGATTTATTCACGTGCACCAAACTGAATTTGTGCCAATTTCCGGATGAGACTTTTTTTTTTACAAAATCTCGGACCAATTTCACGAAAATGAAAGCATTGTGGAGGTAATAGTATTTATCTGCATGATTTTAAAGTTTACAACACAGATTTGGCAACCCTGTTGGGTAATGTCGATTCGGGCCACGCTTGAACACCTATACACCAAGGAATGGTAACACGTCCTTCTTACACTGGACATTGTATCGTCGACTGTCGGTGTCTGGACTCAGAACATTCCGCGGGTTGCTCGCTATACAAAATACATGTGCTGGCACTCTGCCTTGACAGGGTAGATGTAATTTGCCAACCTGTGGCCCTAGGTTTCGTCTGTGCAATCCCTGGAAATCGGTCAGTTACCCTGTACCAGCACAACGTGGCTAGTGTCTTAGAAGTACCAACTGGTAGCATGTTTTGCGTAAACACTGCTTATGGGGGGGTCTGGAAAATTATGATTTCTTCAAATGTCAGACTTCTTGAAAGCTGCAAAATACCCATAACGATGCCAGCAAGTATTGGTCCTTCAGGCAGTATGGCAATTTTCTTTGGGAAAACTGGAGAAGTATTTCAAAAAGGAGTTTCAAATGTTGCATTGTTCAACAAACTTTGCACATCATTTTGATTAGTTTTCTTTCGTGAAAAGTCATTTTTCTTTTAATTTGCTCATTTCAAATATTTTCTTTTCAGATAGAAAAGATCTGTCATGATTGTTTCGCACACTTGCTGAATTGTACCCCTTGCGGTGGCTTTGTTATTTATTAAGTGGCAAACAATTTGTTATAGGACCTTCGACACAAGAAAATATTGCCTTCGTTGTCTGCTAGTATAATTTGCAAGCTGCCAGCACACTGAAGGCTGCTGCACTCAATTCTCTACACGGCCTATGGCAGTGAAACATACGTACCTCCTTCAGTCCCTCACTTTTCTTCAGCATCCGGCCCACAATGTCCTCAGACAGGACAAATACATACTTCAGTGGTTCCTGGGGGCTTTATACCCTTAGGGATGGGCTTAATTTGCATTTTTATGAATGAAGGAATATACCGTTTCTTCAAAGGGTGGTGCAAACTATATTATGGGGGCAATAATACACGGTGAGTCTCTCCTCCTTGGCCTCATATAATTCCAATTATGTGGCAGGTAAGACCCTTACATAATTGGAAATTTCACAGCATATGTAAATTTTATGAATTTAGCTTTTGTTGTGCATTTGTTGGTGTATTAGACAGTTATGTGACAATAGAGTCTGCCTGGCTAAATTCATTCAGGCTTCACTGATGCCACATGTTGTCTATTGGCACTATTGCTCAATCAAACTTTTAAAACTGAAATTCCAATTATAAAGAATTGAATCTGAGATACCCTTACACATGTATTATATGCACAGGGTGTGATGAAAACGTCAAAGTGACAACACACTGTTCCAACAATAAGGCACAATTGTAGTAGGTAAGCATTTGGTTGGCAACCATTTGTCTTAGGCTGAATAAACTACAACGTGAGGCTAATTTTCAGGTAAAGTGAGTGTGAATTCTTTGTCATTTTTATCCTTGCCTCTAAATGTGATGCTGATATTTAAAGGCATTTTAAACAGTGTACATGTAGTAATTAGTAACTCTGGTGGTATTGGACACTACAGGAATAAAAGTTTATGATGACAAAAGCATGATTAATAATTTTACATGCATGTTGTATGCACAGCATACTGCATATTTCTGCATGAAGATGACTAGCGTCAGGATTAATCACAAATATTTTACATACATTGTACTGCATTGTGTTGTGAATATCAGTGCATACTGAGAACAGACCATACATACCCAAGGAGCAGCTCTGGTGAGCGATACCATCGAGTGGCTACATAGTCAGTATAATTAGCTGTGCCATTATTACTCAAGTTGCGAGCGAATCCTGTGTGTCAATAAAATGAAGTCCATTGGCGGAAGGGTTATATGAGATTGAGCGTACTGACTACAGGGTTAATCAGATAAATATCTGCTCCCACAAAATGAAAATAAGACTGCTAAAAATCACATCTGTTGAATTTCAAAATGCATCAAACTGCTAGCTGCAGCTGCCATAGGACACATGCATCTGTGAGAAATGCATGAAGCTGCTACATGTAGCTTGCTTCTGCCATAGGACACATGCATTGCGTGATATAGGTTTATCCACTACGAACACAGGGTGAGGGTCCCCTCATTAGGCTCTGTTTTCTCTGAGTGACACAATCTACATTCAGAATTCACATCTTGGCATGAACAGAAAAAGGCCCTTTTAAGCTTGTTAAGGTTGAACTACGAAGGCAAATGACACTGCATTTGATTTGGATGCTTCCAATTTATTTGAACAGATAAAATCATTGATGATAATTGGAAAAGAGTAAAAAAAAATTCAAATTAAAGCGTTCTGGGCGAATAGATTTCAAAAGATTATCTGAGGCTGTTACATTTTGGGGATCTGACAAATGGTGTATGCTATACCATTTAACCTAAATTTGTGGGGCTACACAGCATACAATGTTTCAACAAGTCAGTTGAACATAAAAGCCATAAGTGCCTTAATCAAAACAGTTTTTATTTCAGAGTCCCAAAGTCCCACTTACCAAAGTCACAAAGTTTCAAGATACCTTCTTCACTAACTAGAAGATTTTCTGGCTTAACGTCTGGAACAAAACAGAACAATCATACACTATGTTAACTTGGCCTATCAAGTTTGAAGTAAAGGTGAAAAAAAAGGAACAAAAGGGTGTACAATCCCAGGTCATTTTTGTTATGCATCAAACAAATCAGTTTCAATTCCATTTTGAAGATAATATTGAAAGTGTACAAATGTGATACAAAGTGTGATACTGACATAATGTACAATTATCAACAATCAGGCTTAGACAAAGACAATAGACCTTTTCACTAACTAATTTGTAATTATGCATGCATGTGCACAAATGGCCTCAGCAGCAAGGGCCATTGAAAATTAACAGGGGTGTGATTTTGATCATTTTCTCTTAGGTTTTCTGGTTTTGTTCTTTATTTTTCTTCAGGAAATCCCATTAAATCATTTTTGCTGTTAGTTCCTAATCTAAGCGGGAATTTTCCACTGAATATCATGCGCACAGCAAAAATCATGTTTGTAAAGGCTTTTTTACAGAGCACTAAAATTCCCGCTTAGAACATACCGGTATGAAAATAGGGTAACAATGTCTGTGATTTCCTTTAGCTAATTTCTAAAATCTGTTCACAGTCATGCGTCTGACATGGCTTTGTAACAAGATTGTTACAATAAAACTGCCTGAAGTAGGCCTGAAGCTTGACCGAGTTAATCATGTGCAACAGTCCAATGGCTTGTTGGTACAGTAGGTTGTGGAAGTATTTGTTGGACCCTAAAGAGCCCTTTTCCGGGGCATTCCACAGCGGAGGGAAGAGGGGTAGAATCCACCCTTTCCCAGATTGTTTTTTTAAATGTGGCATGCATGTTACCACTGCTATTTTTGGTTAAAGAAAAGGCATACATTCAATAACAGTTTGGCATGTAATTAATATTATGTTACCGGTAGCTTATTAACTACATACAAATACTTGAAGCAGATAAAATCGATACAAATGATTAAAACTTGATAATATGTTTTTACAGAAAACTGTATGATGAGCCTCAAGCTCTGTACATAATAAATGAATAGACAGGAAAACTATATAATTGGACACTTAACAGGAATCTGATACCTCTGTGGATGATGTCATTTTGATGGCACCAGTGAATTGCTTTAAGTAGTTGGTATACGTAACTTCTGCAAATATCAAGAAAAACAACAACCATACAGTTTTCATACTATATTCTGCTGGCAATAAAATCACTTGTACTTCTGACCAAGCAGTCTCTTCAAACAGTGACAAGGTAACATACATTTTCTTATACTTTTCACAATTTGTTCACTGTAGAAATGAGAGATTGTATTTTACATAGCAACAATATCCCTTACGTGGGAAAAAAAGAGCATGTGTGCGTGGCTTCATGCATGTTTAGCAAGGGAGGTGCTGAGCATGAACAAACAATTTCTGTTGAAATGTTCATGTATACTCTTTGCATATGAAAAATTTCCTGTCTAAACTTTGCAAGTGAGGGGAGGGGGTACTTCTAGTCAGAGTGGATACTCAAACTACTATATCAGATCTCCATTTGCATTCCCACATTTGAATTTTAATATTTGGATTCCCAGGATCTGTATTCTAGTTGATCTGCACAACCAGATCCTAATAAATAGTGATGTAATAGTGATGGTATCTAAATAGTGGTTTTGCTTGTTGGATGGTGATAAATGTACTCATTTTTTGCATAGGGATCCTAGTTTCAACTTTTGAGAGACAGGTTAGCATGATGCTTGAGTGATGATTTTAGCATGTCTTGTGAAAACATATCAACTGGTAGACAACAATATAAAATGCTACGTCACAATCGACTCCATCACTATCTCCAGCATCCCAATCAATCAAACAAATTATAGAGGAAAAATACAGTAAAGGGGAGGAGACATTAAGGATTTTCATTGGTCTTGTGTATGTTTGTTTTGCTTTGCATTAAGGACTCTTTTTCAACAACTGCACCTGATTGTGTTGAGGAAAAGACAGTTTATCTAGCAAGGTGGATGCAATTCTTATTCATGGAGTTTCATCTTTGTCTCACATTTTCAGTTTTCCAGAAAAATCCAACCTCACTGCACAAAGAATACAGGGGTCAATTTGCTCAGAAGTCTGCTTCACAAAGATTTATTTTAGCAGCACACAGAAGCAAAGTTTTGATTTCCAATGATGGGCATTTGGAGCGGGCTACATGAATAGTTAGCACCACATGTACGTCTAAGACGGTGATACTATGCCCTTCTACATGAGTTTTGCTGGAATTCCTGTCAACTTCTTTGCTTGTGAGGCTGGCTCAACCTCTGTACACATCAGCCCAGCTTTCAAATCAATGCTAAGAGATGCACAGCAACACTGAGTAGCCCCTAATGATATGTGATCATACAAATATGCTTTATCCCAACTGCATTATACTCAAATGTTCAATTTTTCTGACTTTGCTTCCAATGTCAGAGTAGGCCAAACACTTGCACTGGACTGACAGGTGTACAATGTCCCCTTGCTTGAATAATACTTTCCAGACCACTTTAATCGTACAGGCATGACCACTACCAGCATCTGAGGTTTTCAGAAGTGCTCAACTAAATACATGTATTAGCTTATTTGCATGTAACTGGGTCAGTGATAAATTAGCAATTTTTAAAAGACGATTGCTGAAGAATGATTGCCCTGACATTTGGGCAACAAGTAGAAAGATACAGCACAAGAATATTTTACTTCAGCACTTCAGCTTGTTTAATGGAAGTAGTGGGGGGGAGCCTATTGGGTACACTTTGACCTTGAAATATGAAAAGGTCACATATGATAAATATGAATGAGGATAGGGTGAAAACTTGAGTACAATTTGACCTTGGGTAGGGGTTTAACAATGGAGTAGGGGGTAGAAATACGGTACGAATTGACCCTGACTGTAGAGGGAGAATATGAACACAGTGGGTTCAATATTTTGGGTACAATTTGACCTTGCTGATAATAAAAAATAGTGGATGAGTCATACAATGTGTGATGGTATACGGACTGGCCCACCAGGCAATCCTAAGGGAATCAAGGAGTAGGAAGCGATAATCCCTAGACAATGGACCGCCAAACTGGCAGCGAGATAATCCTTACACAACAGTCCGTGGGTCGACTGCTCCAAAAGCAATTATCAGATTGGGAGTACTAATCCTAACAAACCGTGGGTGTTTGGTTTCGGACAATAGGCGGTTCGTGGCGCCGGTGCTAAAAGTCCGTTTGTGTATTTTTTAATGGATACACGCCAATAATGAAAGCGATAATGAAAGCACTTCACTTACAATCGTCGCCATGGCTGGTTGTTTTCGCGGATTTTATAATTCTAGAGCAAAGATGTTGGGTTTAATGGGATGAGCGTCATGAAAGGGGTGATATGACCAAAGATGAGGGTAGGGGGAAGAAGTGAATGCGTCGCGGGGAGACATGACCCGTCCGTGGGGTATACACGAAAAAATAAAATTCAGGGTTGAGATAAAACGTTTAAGGCAGGGAGGATCCAGCACAATTTGACCTTGGACCTCGACAGAGGAAAAGGTCACATAAATATGCATAGAAATACATATGTATAAAAATAAGAATAATAATGAGATTTATAGTTATAAGCGATGGAAGGAGGCAGACTGACCTTTCGTAGAGCATAATATAGTGTACCAATAGAGTGATACAGAGGGAATATAGGGAATAGGGTAAAAAGATGAAAATGGGAAGGTGGTAATCCCTACACATTGGACGGCACGGCCAGCCGGACTGGCAGCGAGATAATCCCTACACAATGAACTGCCAGACGAGCAAGGAGATAATTCCTAGACAATGGAACGTAATGGGTCTGGGGCGACGTTGGCTCGGACAATGGACGGCTAGGAGTGGCAAAGGATGGAGCCTTGGATAATAGTGCGGGTATTCGGAAAATGACGCGCTTGGACTGCGGCTTTTTGTTCGGACCGGTTTAATGGAACGTGAAAGAAGTTAATGCGTCGCGGGGAGACATGTAACGACCCGTCCGTGGGGTAAACACGAAAAAATGAAATTCGGGGTTGAAAGAAAACGTTTAAGGCAATGATGTTGACGCCGTAGTTCAAATGAATATTTGATTCGAAAGGTAGCAGATCGAGAGATAAAAATGGAGAGCGAAATCCCAAAATGTCGGCCTACCTGATTGATGGTTTTGGCCTCCGAAGTAATGGAGCGACAGCTCGCTGAACTGGCGAGTAATCTCGTCAGAGAACAGGAGGGAACGAAACCGTGGGAAGAACTTTTGATGTCTCTCGGTCTTTCAAGCACCGAGTTATTTAGGCATAAAGAAGAAAACGGATTTAATTTGTGGGGGCAATGTTTTTACGCCTTGGTGCAGTGGAAACGGCGTTATTATAAAGAAGCCACGATCAAAAGACTTCTCGCGGAGTGTCAACGATGTAATATTTCGATTGGAGCCTACGATTTTTTATGCCCGGAGTAAAGTTTTAAGGGAGTAAAACCGAATCTATGTGATTTATGTTTAGAAACTGACGTCATGCAACGTCATATCAATAAAACGATAATCCTTTTGTTAAAAAAAGGATGAGTCATCCTCTCAAGAAATGATGTCACGAGATATTACAGGCAGTTGCGCAATATCTCATTCAGGAAAATGAAATAAAAGCGAGTGGAACAACGCGAAAGTGATATTTTCTGGAAGACGTTCAATCGCGAAAGACCTACGTTCCTTCCAGTTTCTTATGGCTTTATTTCTTATCACACGCAGATATGGAACACGTCGATCTGGTCGAAGATGAAGTCATCGACTTGACCATGTCCGACGACAGTAAGTTTCTTTTTATATACACGTGCATGTATTTTGTTGTCTTTGTTACTGTAATGCCAGCGATGTTTTAATACAATCAGATTTATATTTGTATTTCATACGCAGACGACGACGTGTTTTTGCCGGCAAGCCCGGCACCCGCTCCACCCAGCCTGGCACCCGCTCCACCCAGCCCGGCACTCGCTCCACTCAGCCCGGCACCCGCAGTCAGCCCACCAGCACCGGTCAGCCCTCCGCCACACAGCCCCGCACCCCCACCTCAGGACCCACCTGCTCCCGACGCTGACAATGTATATACGGAGGTGTTCATTCTCATGTTCGCTCACGTGGCGAGATGTATTAACGTGATGTTTAGGGACTTCGTCCAACGTAAATGTGAGGGGTGTGACATTGATCACCCCTCACAGACGCAACATATGTGTATAATGGAGACCAAAGAGTCGCTACTTGATATGTTTTTATTGGATTTGTTGAAGGAACTCTGTGACAACAGGCTTGAGGAGTGTATTGATACATGGGTATACGAAGTGCAACAAAATCAGGAATTATCTTTACACTACGCGCATTTGGACATGGCGATTCTTGACCTTTCCATATTTTTATGTTTTGAGTTACAACAGCCACAAAAATTAGAAGTACTAAAAGAATTCATTTTACACGATTAGGGTTCTTCAGGGCTGTTTTCCACAGAGTTCCTCCTTTTTAACTTCATTTTTTCTTTGTTTTTTCAAATCACCCGATGTATAGGTAAAGTTCAAATGTAATTGTATAATGTTTGCGTTTAAGTGATTTTGTTTGGTAATAAATTGGTTGTGGATGTACTTTGAAATTCTTGACCCATTTGCGTTGTTTTATAAGTGTTTGTATATTTAGGGTTTAATGCTGAAACTTCAAATAGAAAAAAATAGACAAATAAATTCTGATTAATACTAAAGATACATCAAGGAAATAGATAAATAAGTTACTTATATAAAAAAAAATAAAATAAAAATGAGGAAAATATGTTGGAATAAATTAAAACAGGGGTAATCACTTCACCGAGGGTATTAAAGGGGGTTAAATTATATCCAGCGGTCATTTTAAACTTTGACTGCGACGAGGCAGGATCATGGAAAAGTACCTAAAGTCCCTCTATTACGACAAAGGTCGCGAAAGCGGTCTGAGCTGCGTGAACAGGTTGTATCGCGCCACCAAGCAAGATGGAAAGTACAAGATTACGCGAAAGCAAATTCGAGACTTTCTTCGAGGACAGGACGCTTACACGCTCCATAAACCCGCGAGAAAAAGATATCCCAGAAATAGAATGATGGCCGTGGGTCGGGATGAAATCCACCAGTTAGATCTGGTAGATGTATCTAATTTATCCAAATACAATACAGGCTATAGATACTTGCTGACTTGGATCGACGTGTTTTCCAAATACGCCTGGGTTATTCCGTTAAAAAATAAATCGAGCAAGGCGCTGGTGAATGCTTTCAAGACCAAGGTCAGATCTAGCGGCAGACCTCCCCTGATGATTCACACGGATAAAGGCAGTGAATTTACCAACCGTCCGTTCCAAGAAATGCTTAAAACAGAACGGATACATTTCTATACGACCAACAGCGAGGTCAAAGCCTCCGTCGTGGAGAGATTCAACCGCACGCTCAAGTCTCGCATGTGGCGGTACTTTACGTGGAAAAACACGTTGAAATACGTCTTGGGGCCACTGGTGAAGGCCTACAACCATTCGCATCACCGAACCATTGGAATGAAGCCCGCGGAAGTCACCAGCGCGAATGAAAGCGTTGTTTGGAAACGTCTGTATGCGCCGCCCAAGCCACCCTCTAAATTTCGGTTTAAAGTGGGAGATAAGGTTCAAGTCAGTAAACGGCGGCTGACCTTTGAAAAGTCCTACCTACCATCCTGGTCCGAGGAGATATTTACAATAACCAAACGCAGTGGGCGGCAAACAAGACCCGTGTACACATTAAAAGATTATAACAGTGAAGCTATTTGCGGTTCGTTTTACGAGGAAGAATTGCAAAAGGTGCGAAAAACCGATGATCTGTACCGAGTGGAGAAAGTGATTCTGAAGCGCAGGAGAAAGGGAAAGACCGAGTATTTCGTTAAATGGTTGGGGTATCCTTCGTCGTTCAACAGTTGGGTGACGGATCTGCAGTCGTAAGGACGCAACCATGCGTCCACGCAATTTTACGTCACGCTGCCCAGTAATTCATCTTCAACCCAAGTTTTCCGGCAAAGACGAAGCGTACATGATGTCCTATCAGACTTTGTATTCCGGTATAAATACCCTGTTTGGAGACAAGGGCAATCAGATCAACAGGGAAGACTACGAGTCGGGATACTCCCTCTTTGCTTTTGATCTGTCTCCGGACTTATCGAGCGGGTCTCATTTCAACTTGGTCAAGCGTAGTAACATGCGTCTGGAGTTGAAATTTGCCGAGGCCCTGACAACGACCGTCAACGTAGTGGTGTACAGTGAATTCGAGAGCATCCTGGAAGTGGACGAGAGCCGCAATATTCTGATCGATTACGCCAACTAAACGATGGACAGCGTACAACTTTTAAGAGTGCTCAAGGGGGACAGCGTGACCCGCCGTGACGTCATTGGTGTATTCCCGTCGGATAGGTTACCGCCCGTGACCAAATACCCCAGCGCCCTCATCGTGAACGCTGACGAGAGCGATCGACCGGGCACCCACTGGCTGGCGATGTACTTTACTCAGGACGGCCGAGCGGAATTTTTTTACTCTTACGGGCTTCCACCA
Organism: Acanthaster planci; assembly: GCF_054643075.1. Taxonomy (NCBI): domain Eukaryota; kingdom Metazoa; phylum Echinodermata; class Asteroidea; order Valvatida; family Acanthasteridae; genus Acanthaster; species Acanthaster planci. Next base: position 28,008,624 of record NC_141778.1, on the reverse strand, counting down.
GACACCTACGGGCAGCATGTTCAATCTTTTTTACGGAAGAACAGTTTGCAGTTTATACGCAACACAGTTCGCTTGCAATCTTTCACCACGACAGTTTGCGGTCAGCACTGCCTATTTTACCTGTTGCACCGTTGTAAGGACATCTCCATGAGAGCTATTGTGTCCGTGTTTACGGATGACTTCCTCGTCAATGACGTGTGGTGCAGTATTTTATCGAAGAGAGATACAATGTCGATGTACCCGTGTTAGACTTAGATTTTATTTGTCGTCAAATTTGTGTGAAGAAAAATTGAATCCAAAACTTGAAATTTTTTCAATGTCTTAATAATAATCTCGAGTAATTAAGTTACAAATTCTGAGTAAAGAAAATTGAAATCGAAAAATTGAAAACTTTTCAATGTCTCACGTAGTTTAGTTTTAGTTAATACTTAATAATGTCTTAATAATGTCGCGTAGTTTAGTGTTTGTTAATTTTAGCGAGTCAATGGTAGTACATACAAAACTGGTAAAAAAAAAGTCAAACAAAACATACTTTTTTCTGTTGTCTTCTGCATCATTTATTAATCCATCGAGAATAAACCATAGTTAAATAACAAAGTCAATTGTTTTTTAAGCGTACAATCATTCACCGAGTTAAAAGTAAAGACCCTCCCCCTCTTGGAAAAATGCGTGTGAGGTGAAATTACGTGTCCCACTCAAGCCTTTTCCTGGCTCTTACTGGAGTTGACACAACCCTAAGGCACCTTTTACGAGAGGGAACGGGTGGAGGGGATGTAGGAATATCGGGAAGTAATCGTTTTTCTTCCGGTCCCATTTGTTTGTATTTTCTAACGACATTGCGCCGTGCTTCAGTACCGATAATACTCTCGGGCGCGTTAGATTTGGCCAATCCGTGCATAAAGTACTGAAATCCATGAGGAGCGAAACCCTTTTTATTCCTCAAAGTATCATTCACCAAATCAAAAATATTCGAACCCTTGACAACATTTCCTTCATAAACCAATTCCCCCTTTTGTTCCAAGTCATGACGTCATTATGCTTGAGGCTGTTCATAAGCAGTTTGGCTTTGCGCTGCAAGGTTTTAGGCACACTCTCGAGAATTTGCGGTGTTAGGTCCCTCTCGGCCAAAGTAGCGGGGTCTCCGTCCGTCGTGCCAGCCGATGATGTTTGGTCCTCCGACCCTCTGCCGGATCCCTCCGCCGGTGTAGACATCGTGACAGACATGGGTGCGGATTTGCGGGCGTGATCGTATTGAAGATACTGCTGTAGCGTTTGCTGGTACAGCGACAGTTTAGCGTCGTCGGGAAGGTCCGTTCGGGCCAAAATGTCCTGCTCCAGGCTCTGCAGTTTACCCTGCGTGGGGTTGCGCGAAAGTAGCACATTCTGTATGGCTCTGGTCACGCTGTCCGTGGGGGCGCTGATCATGGTTTTTTCGGGCGTATTTCATCACTTGGAGAACAGTATCCCTCCGAGCGTACTCAGGATTGGAGCCAGCAGGGATCCCAGAAATCCTCCTTTCTGAATCAACAGCTGTTTGCGTTTGGCGTGAGAGGACTTCTTGTCAGCCAGAGCTCCCAGATGTGTCTTGTGTCGCGAGAATTTTTTCTTCTGACTAGGGGTGAGGTGAACGCGGCCTTTTAAAACATTCAGCGCACATTCACCCAAACAGGTGATCAGTTCCTTGTCGGCATACTTCAAAATGTCCTTTCGTTTCTTGGGCGAAGCTGCGCTCAAAATGCGCAGCGCGTAAGCGTTGTCCTTCAACCGTCGCGTCATGATGACGAGTGAGGCCGTTGACGTAAAACTGGTCTATTTAGGCACGTAGGCGTAGCTCGTTTCGCCGGGAAAAATGCAGGATCGAAGGCGGTGTTCTTCCGGGCAGTGGGGTTTCAGGTCGATGAACAGGTAGGAATAGGGCTGGCTGGTGGCATCGGCGTAGGCTTCGACCATAAACTTTGTCTGCCCCGGGTACATCTGCTTGGCCAAATGAACAATCTGAGTTCGGTCTCTGGGATTTTTGAACAGGACGATGTAGTGACAGTTCAAACTGATGGTTCTGCTCTCTTTCGACTGGTGGAACAAGTTCTGCACGATGTAAATCACAGAGAGGTTGCGATGGTGGGATCCCTGGGTAAACAGTTTAGCAATGTGAGGATCTTTACCGCATTCCTGCATCAAATCGTCCAAGACCACTAGATGTCGGTGCGTCGGGTCGATGTGCTCTGACCAATCCTCCGGCAGCCCCTCCACAAACTGAACAGCAGGTAGATCGCGAAACAGTTCCTCGTAAGCCGGCTGATACTGACCATAACACCACAAAATTCTCTCAAGAGGCTCCACAAATACATGATGATGATTTCTAATTAATGTACTGACCCACTGACTCTTGCCGCAACCGGTCGGTCCCGCTACGCAAAACGTGGCAGGGTGTTGAAGTTTCGTGCCCATGGGGGAAAAGTGACTAAGCGGTGAAGCGGGCCGCGATTTATATTTAAGTATGATGACGTCATACCCTAAAACGTCACACCCAATGACGTCACGGAATTCCCCCTATACAACGTCACTAACATTCTTAACGGCGCTTAATGCGGGCACGTCCGAAATGGCGTCATGAAACAAATCGCTATTTAAGATACTCGATAATTCAATGCCAAAAATTGATGATAAAATAACCAGTAACACCAGAAGTATGATTAACAATATAAATCGAATTAACGGAGGAGAACAATAAGAGCTCGGGGAACGTGTGTCCGCCTTTCGATCAAATGTGAGCGGGGGTAGTCGAGCCGTTCTTTTTATGAAGGCTTGTGTCCGTACGGCACGGTATTGTAATCATCCCGTATGACCCTCTTGCTGTACACTACCCGATAATCTTTGGTAGCCGACTTGGTCAAGATTTCTTTGGTCTTGCCATTTCTGACGATCTTGTGTAGATCGGATATGACAATCTTTTCGGGGCCCACCCCTTTGACCATTTCGACCACGGAATCGAAATTGATCCGCTGCGAATTCCTTAAGTTCAAAGTGAATCCCCTGACCTTGCAGCACGTCTTACCCGTGTCCAATCGGTAGGCGTAATTCTTGGGCCCGCCCGACACGAAGGTCTCTATGTAATTGCCGTCTTTGGGACTGATTTCGTCGGTCAAATCGCCGAGAAAGTCGCCCAAAGGGGGTTTGTACTGTCCTGGCTTATCCACGTAGATGACGCTGTCGGTATCGTAATACAGGACTGAATTCTGCAACCGTTCGAGGACGCTGTAAAGCCTGAGACGTGCATGCGCCGTGGTGAAGGCGGCGATGACCACGTTCGTTCTGGGGTTAGGATCGATGAACTCTTCTTGGGATTCAAATCGAACTTCCGCCATTTCGTGATTGATGAAATTAATATCATGGACCACGAGGTGGTCGGCGAGGAGGAATTCGTACAACTTACAAGGATCGCTCACGATCGTGACTTGAGGCATGTTTAGTCTCTGACCAAACTTTCCCCAGAACGAATTGAGCATGAGCTTGGCCAGTGCCCTAAGCCCTGGGTTTTTTTCCATTTTGGAAGCGTCCAACCGAATCCCTTCGCGTTGAAAATACCGATCGATGTATTCCGCCTTATCAGTTTCGGTTTTTATCCAACCGGGCCATCCCGACGCTTCGACTTTTAGTTTCAAGAACGTATTGATGTACTCGGTAAACAACCCGCCGGTCTTGGTATTCGTATTGTATTGTTCGCTGTGGGAGAAATGCCACACGACCTCCATCCTTATCACCTTGTAACCCAATTCGACGGCCTTTTCCAGTTCAATAGAAACCCACGTACCGTGCAGCGCTCTTTTATCGTCCGTGTGTTGGCAAGGGGTCTGTTGTTGAGTGTCTACACATGTGCGGCAGAGCAGAAATGTCAACTTCCCACCCGATGGATAAGGCAGGAGGGGATGATACAGGGTCTGCGGCGGTAAGACGCTACATTTGATAAGACCGTAATAGTTGGACACGTCCTTAAAGTTCTCTGTTATAATCTCGGGGTGATAGAGTGGGTAGGAGCAGTACTTGTTCGTGTAGGGGTACAGGGAACAAAAGTCCACGTATTGAATCTTTTCGTCCCCAGAGGTTTGATAGAATAACCGGGTGGCGTTGGTTTGTCCCCCGTAGAACGCGTCCCTAGGATTCAGCGTGGCGCGGGGTCCTGTTTCATGTCTTCGGGTAAGGTTTTGAACGTGGCCTTCCATTCGCATTCCCACATTTCGACAAACTGTTTACAGGTGGTTCGGAGAAATAATTTCCTCTCCTGAGTGCGCGTGTACAATTCAGACATGGGGGTCATAAGCGTGTTGTTGACCGTCTTTCTATTGGGATAACACTTGATGCACCCGTGAAAGTAACAGCCGTTGAAGGAACAGATAATCTGATTTTTAGCGTCGTAACCGTCCACCTTGTATTTTCCAATCTGTTTTTTGCCTTTGTTTCTCGCGTGCTGAATATAACTACCCTAGGTCAAGTGCACGTAGTGTAACCACTGCAGCGCGACTTTGGATTGATTTTCTTTGTTGTCTTAACCGTGAGGGGGAATGATGGCTATGGTATCCGCGCGCAGAAAATTCCTCCTGTACACTAAATTACAGGCGGATGCGATGGTGATACAACTCTTGAAGGGATTCACACCCGGATCGCCCTCCCCCGTGGAAGTGACCCTCTTGAACAACGCGCGAAACTGCAGACAACAACGACTCAAGATATCGACGTCGCTGCTACAATACTTCAATAATTCGTCTTGCAGTACGAAATGTTTCCCCTTTTGTTTCTCGTACCAACTGTAAAATTCTTGTCTCTTATCCGAACTCATTCCTTCCGGGTCATAGAATTTGGCATCCGGATAGGGGCCGACATAATCTTGGTTCAACTTTGTGTTCCTAAAGTGAGGAAAAAATCCTTTGTGCAATTCCTTCTGGCCAAAGGCCAGAGGTAGCTTGGCCAGGGCCATGGGTAGAAAATTCATGGAATCGATCACTTTCCGTTTGTATGACGGTAGCGAAATGGATTGAATTTTACACCCCGTGTAAATGACCTTGGGTATGATGGCATTTTCGTACAAGTAACTGAACAAAAAATACCCGTCGTACGCCTTCAAATTGTGCGCTAAGGCGGTTGAATTCGTGGTGTCTTTGGATCCGAACAGCCAATCACAGAACTCCTCCTTGCATTTATCACCCCTGAAAATCTTTTCGCGCAAATGCGAACAGTGCTTACACGATTTATACATCGGATCGTTCTCCGACCTTTCGGCACAAAACTCACAAACCACGCGGGCTACGCATAGATTTGGCACGTGAACGCCTGCATCTTGATTACATTCAAAATCAAAGAACACGTATTTAGCACTTCTTTCTTACATTTGGCCTTTTTGTTTCCACCCGCCCTACAGTCACGGTCCGTACTCCTACCCGCGCTACCCACGTCCGCGTGTGGGGGCGTTTCGTTGTTATTACTATCTTCCACGGGTTTGATAAAACACTGATGATCGATCGATCCCACCTCTTTGCAAATGGAACAATACCTTTGGGTACAGTCGTGTTCTCCGCGCTTGCCATTCATGTTGACATTCACGAATACGTCGCAGCGCTTGCACCGATAATACGTTTGACAGACAGGTTTACCCAAAATCATTTTACTCTTGTGACTATCGAAACACCTTTGATTTTTGAAATTGTGGTTGCATTCGGAACAGTGCACCCACGTGTCTATTTTGCCCTCCGGGCAACCGGGAGACATACACACTTTGCAATCATCCGCGCATCTGGTGTGTTTTTCTCTTACATTATACCCGACTTGACACTTGTCGCAAAAATAACTCCTGTTTAAAAATGCTTTCATGGACGTGATCAGATCGTAATGATTGTCGTGAAAGTACAGGTAAATGGTATGTTGTCTAACGGGCCCTTTGAAAATGGCGGCGTTAAAATGATCAAACGATATCACCACAAGGCGGTAATCGGGTAAGACGTCCTGAAATTTACGAATTTCCTCAATGCCACACCGCCCTTCCTTCACGCCCGCTTTAGCGTGTAAATCTCTGGCTAGGTGTTCTTGTTCTTTACGCCCTATTTTGATCTGTTTTACTTTTGGATGGTTTTCTATAATGGCCATTCCCGTCACGATCGCCCTGGCGCAACACAGTTCCGTCCTCTCGTCTTTAATCTGAATGATTGAGCTCTTATTGCGTAACATATCCCGAATTTTTACCACACCGTGAGGTTGGGTCTTACCCCCTTTTTGCATTCGCATGTGCACAAAATGAATGTCTACCCTGTCGTCCAATTGAATAAATTGATAGGACTGCAACACTTGATCGATACGAGCCAGAAATCTCTCGACCGTTAATTCATCGACTCGTAAAAATGGCAGAGCAATAGGAAAATTCAAGTAAGTCAATTGAAACACCAACCTTACTTGGTCTTCTGCGGGGAGACCATCCATTAACCTCTCCAAAATGCTCTCAAAAATGGAACCCAGGAGTGGTAAAAACTCTCGCAATGATAAATGGTCCATGTTCCTGAACTGAACTCTGTAATCGTATGTGGTGGCTTGATACTTTTTTACAAACTTTTCATTAACTTCTGCAATATTGTAATAATCTTGCCGTCTCTCCACGCGAATCCTTTTCCTCGGTGGCTGGTTCTCTTCGTCTTCCTCCTGCGGTAGCTCTTCCGTCCCCTCGTCCTCTGGAACATCCTCCTAAAATTCTGCCCACGGGTCACCGCCATCGTCCGAGTGGTCATCGTTGTTACCGTACCCGTGTTGATGCGGTACGTCGTCATCAAGGCCCACAGTCAGCTCGCATAGCTTATGAAGAGCGTACGCCCTCTCCTCTTCGCTGAGTTGAAACGTCTCGAGGATGAGACCGAGTTCTTCGTAAGTTTGACAATTGTGTATGTCTTGGTAAATATTCATGATTAGGACTAAATTTTAACCCGTGCCGCGTTGGTTTTTATAGCATTTTTTTTTTTTTTTTTACACTATGTTGCGACGTCAGCGCTTGCTGCTATACTGTACGGTCCCTTTGTCTAAGGATTAATGCCGAAGTCACCGCCTGGTACCTTTGTGTAGGGATTATGACTCATACCTTCCAAATTACTTCCGGACCTCCCGGTCGGCCAACCTCTATTGTATCGCGATCATTAACTTTTGGGGGCCCAACGGTCCTTTGTGTAGGGATTAGTACTCTCAATCCGATAATTGCTTTTGGAGCAGTCGACCCACGGACTGTTGTGTAAGGATTATCTCGCTGCCAGTTTGGCGGTCCATTGTCTAGGGATTATCGCTTCCTACTCCTTGATTCCCTTAGGATTGCCTGGTGGGCCAGTCCGTATACCATCACACATTGTATGACTCATCCACTATTTTTTATTATCAGCAAGGTCAAATTGTACCCAAAATATTGAACCCACTATGTTCATATTCTCCCTCTACAGTCAGGGTCAATTCGTACCGTATTTCTACCCCTACTCCATTGTTATACCCCTACCCAAGGTCAAATTGTACTCAAGGTTTCACCCTATCCTCATTCATATTTATCATACGTGACCTTTTCATATTTCAAGGTCAAAGTGTACCCAATAGGCCCCCCACTACTAATGGATTCATCATTGTGTGTATAGGACTTTGATCATCGATTTTTTTTTCAGTGCATTCAACACAATACAACTGCATATTTTGGTTCAGAAATTGCTTCAGATGAGCATCTCTCACAAAGTTGTCCAATGGGTTCATCAGTTCCTTAGGGAAATGCCCCTGTGGGTAAAAGTGGGCAGTTCTTGTTCTGAAGTTAGAACTGTTAACACTGGGGCACCACAGGGGTGCGTCATATCTCCTGTGTTGTTTTCAATGCATACTAGTGATTGTTTGTGTTCCAGTTCAGTATGCAGCATTATCAGGTTTGCTGATGATAAAGTTATAACTGGGATACTTGACCAATGAGTGTGCATCCTACACGGCTGAGGTGGAATTTATAAATGTGAAAAAAACAAAAGAAATGATTGTGGACTGATGTCGTGGAACAGAAGCTCATACTCCTGTGTTCATTCATGACCAAGGCATTGAACAAGTTAATGAGTATAGGTATATTGGTACAACAGTTGACAACAAGCTGAATTGGAACAAAAATTCACAAAATGCATGTGGTAAAGCAAGCTAGTATTTGTACTTTCTGAGAAAACTGAAGCAATTTAAGGTTGACAGTAATATTTTATACTTCTTTTATCAGTCTGTCATACAAAGTATATTTTAACCTTCAATCTGATTTGCACCTTTGGATCATCATCTCAGCAGAACATGAGGACATACAAAAGGGACAGGAACAAGCTTAGTGTGTAGTTCATGACATACATGTTCATTCCATAGAGTTTTGGGAAGTGTTTTGCGACTCTTGTTTTAGATAAAGTGAGTGCAATATTATGTGACCCTACACATCCTTTTTCACTGTTAAAGATTTAATTGCTCTGGTGTTCGTGTGCCAAGAAAAACAAACCTCTCCTGCTTCAGGCAAGCATTCATTCCTAACAAATTCATATGTACAATTCCCTGGTCAAACAATAACTTTTGGTGGTTTTGTTTTATTATGTATCATATTTTAACATTTAATGTATAAAATATTCTCAAGTATGATACATGTACATCTGTTTATTTGACCTGTATAACTTTTCTTCTTTCCAATATATGAGTGTTTTTATGTGATTTAATGTTTTATATCTTGCCCGGTGGAAGACAATTTTTATGTATTTTTAAGAAAGATAAGAAAGTTAAGAAATAGAAGGAAGACAAGGCGACAAGAAAGACAAGAAGGAAATAGTGTAGTCGGGACCATATTCTTAAACTCAAATAGGTTTGTGTAAGTACACTAAAGAATCACAGAAAAATATTATAATAAGAACAACATTGTGCTCCATACTACTTCTGTGAAATAAACACAAGTTTCAATACCTGACTTTTTGAGGAGGCACACCATTTGGCATCTCTTCCAACAGCTCCAGCATGTTCTAATCAATACAAAATAGACAAAATTTGTTAGCTTAAACTATTTCTGTGACATCACTTCTTTGTTCAAAGTGTACATTATTTTTACGAATCTACAGTTACCATGGATTCGTAACAAATCTATATTTATCATAGTTTTGTAACAATGAGGAGATTACCGTCGTGTCCCCCCCCCCCATTTTGGTCAAAGCAGTTATGACCGGAGGGTTGGGGTAGAGTATACTGGTTTGGCGCTGTGATGCTGATTCTGCTGGGCCTTGCAACAGGCACAGTGGACAAATTATTCATAAGGGATACCAGGAATGCCCACACTCGAGCCTTAGTGTGTATGTTTGCCTTTCTCCATTGAAAATGGTGCATAATTATCTCTCTTTTTTCCAGGATCAATGTTTTATAAAGCAAGGTTTTCAACAAAGATTTGAATTTTCTATTTACCTTTCAATAAGGAATAAATTTGATGTTTTGCTCAGTCTTTCTTATATGTTGGATTATAGTTTAATTGAATTGACACAAACTCTGGTACGTGTATATCTAGTTGTACTAAGATCATACCAGTCCCAAGTTGACAGAACTGTCAGGATTACTGCTCCCTGAGTGTGTGGTCCAGCACGCACACGCACATTTCATTTAAAACAGTTTTCAAACATATATGAACTTGTATAATCTTGCTTAAAGAGTTAGCCTGTTAATTTTTTTGTGTTGTTAATTTCTGTAGTGCTACAAGCAATTTTAGGTGGATCTGTGTGCTTTATAAAAACGTCTTTATTGTTATCATTGAACTCCAAAATTTGCATCATAATTTGAATCTTAGGTTGTTCATTCTCCAAATGAAATAGCAGTACGTAGTAAGTGGGCATATTGGAATAATTCATACATAAGAACATGTAAGGATCAGTGGACCTCATTTTGAGTGGTTTGTAAAGTGGTTCAAAAGTGCTAAAATACTTTCATGAAGTAGATATAAAATTCTTCAATTTCATTGAGTCCTGTAATGGTTTTAGTCCAGAGGGTTTTACTACATTGGCATACGTAATGAATTCAAAGATCAAGAGAAGAGAAGAGAATACATGTATACATGTATACATCCAGCACTGGGTGTTAACTGCACAAATACCCTCATGAAGTTGATATAACAAAGCTCAATTTCGTAGAGTCCTGTGGCAGTTTTAGTCTGATAGGGTTTGTTACAATGGCACACGTATAATAATGGCTCTAAGGTGCAAGAGGAAGAGAAGAGAGTACATGTACATAACCAGCATTGATGGTGTTGACTACATGAATACTGTCAGTGCTTCACGAAGCCAAAACCTGTACACTTTAATGAATGGAACAAAGGTGTGCACTCTGGCAAAGGGGTAACAGAGAGAGTGTCATAGACCTAGGACTCCATGTTCGTGCAACAACGGGAAATAGTTTAAGTCAGAACTGTAGATTTATGCAAAGCATGGGCAAGGCGAAGCCTCGTTTATCCTTTGCACAAATCTACAGTCCTCATCCATTCTCTCAAACTTACAGTTGTGCTCAAATTTATTCACACCCTTTAGAAAATAACATACTTTTCTAAATTCTTGTAAAAGGTATTATGTTGGTACTTTCACTATATCTTTTGTGCATTTGTTGCAATACACAAACCCAAATGTGTGTTGGCTGAACTTCGTTTGCATGATAGATACGGCCCAAGTTCCATTTTTGCTTTTGGTCAAAATTATTCATACCCCAGGTTTACAGTCTGAAGTTTCTTCTTAATAGTCAATAGTGTGATAGACTCACTCTCAATCACATATCAAACACAGAATCTTTTGTCTGATATCAGTGAGTATTTTTCAGTAACTGGACACGCAGCTAGACAAACAAGATGAAGCCATTTGTATATACATTCACATGTACGCATTGAATGTATTCAACCCTAAGAGCCGGGGGGGGGGGGCGGAATCTGTCCCAGGCCTAGAATTTCATTTTCTTTAGGGCACTGCCATTTGGCATTGGTGGACTAGCTGAAATAAAGAGCGCTTATGCCAAACGTGAAGGCATTAATGCCAGCAGTGTACCAAAGTTATGGGCATAATGCCATCCTGATATTTTGTGGAAAGTTTACTTTCTATCAGACGTTTATTGATATTGCATGAAAATCAATATTCATTCAGGCCTAAGAAAAAATTGAATACCCATTTAAGGACTTTTGTGACTTAAAACTAAACATCAGTTGTCCGACAAAGGCCTACTGGTCTTAGTCTGTGAGGACAAAAAATGTCCAAATGCTGTCAATCATGCACACAGGTGCAATGAAGGACTCTGGCAAGCAGGACTGAGATGTTAACTAAATCAGGAAACTCCAGTGCGTAAACAGACTACGACAAGGAGATAAAAGGCATGCACACAGCAGACTAACTTGCCTCATCTCACTGGTAGGTTGGGAAGTGGTACAAGTGTTCTTCCTGCTTGATGTCTACCTTGTGAACTCTTATCTTGTGAACAAAGAACTAGGTGACACTGACAAACACTTCGTATTCAGATTTGCATCAGTGAGTGAAACATTTGAGTCCCACGCACCAAACCTGCCTATATATCGATCTAGAGGTAGACCACCCCATCTTCCTGGTCCAGGTACATGTAGACTGTCAGAAGACACTTTCCTGCAAAAAACCTCAAATAGGGAAATGTACCAGACCCTCTACCACCGCGGATGTCGCCTTGGCTCGTGTACTTCTGGGTTTTCAGAGTTTAAACTTGGGCCAACATCCCATGAAATTCCTGAACCATGCCTTGCTGAAGGGGTGATTTTCATCTTTTTTCTGTAGGCTTATGGCAAACGTTGAAGCTAAATCAATAACTTCACTTCTGCTGTAGCTGTACCCGCATGCATGTATGACATATGCTGAGCTATCTGTGCCTCCTCGTCCAATGCCAGGACTGGTTGCACCCCGGACTTGACAACATCTAACCAACCAACTCATTGACACGGCGACGAAGTGTTGCTTCGGGAACCCTGAATTTCCTGGCTGCACCTCATTTACTTGTAGACATACCGTCATTGTGCACAGATAAATAGGCACTGGTGAGTGCCGTCGGATCGTACGGCCTGTACAGAAGCCACGTCTGACCACCCCACTTCTCGGGGCTTCAGCACGTTCTACAATTGAAATACAAAATAACCAGCAATGCATAACAAGTAAAAAATGGATTTTGTTGGCATTGTTAAAATTAAAAACATGACTAATTGCCTGTTACGCAACGGACATTGCTTAAAGTAATTTACCGAAACTTTAGGCTTACCTAAAATAATCCAAAAGACTGCAAGAACATACATGTAACCACATATGTGCCTGACTGCATCACCTGCAGACTGATCTTAGGTCTTTATCTACTTAAGTGACATTGCGCAATTTATAGAAGACTAATTGCCTGTTACACAACGGACATTGCTTAAAGTAATTTACCGAAACTTTAGGCTTATAGAGTTCCCACTAAGCCTACTTTGTACATTGTCATATGCAGCATCTGTCTGTATGACGTCGCTTGGGTGTGATTGGACTATAGAGGGCCACCTTCATTGAACTCTGGCAGCTGATGATTACTGTTTGACGGTTACAGGTAGGCCTAGCAGTATTTATATTTAGCAATTAACTTACTTTGATTACGTAAATATCAACAATGTCAAACTTACCAGTAGAATGCCCACTTTCTGCATTGTTTTTTGGATGTGTGTTCAGGTAGGCCAGATGTTTGATGCTGCAAATGAGTGTCCATCGTGTCTGTGCACAAAGCCTTCGCAAGTGTCAAGCAACAGGTGCCAAACCATCTCTGAGTTTGCCAGGGTGCCAAACCATCTCAAATTCGTCATGCAAACGTCATGGGAAGGTTGGGCGAATGTCTTGTGACTTTTGCCAAATTTCTAACACAAAATTGACAACAGGTTGGCCAAAACCACTGAAATTTTGTGCGACCACCGCAAGACAATTGCATGAATGTCATAACACAAGCACAGAAAATTCCAAACATATGCAAATTGCAGCTTTTCTCTGGCGAAAGTGCCACAAACACAGTTCGCCAAGCTCTTCAAATGTAGCGTGAGGTAACCTTTACAGTAGTATAACTATAACACAACAATTGTTGCTTCCTGTGACAAGATCCATGGTGTCTTATACAGCCGAGGGTGCCATTTGCCCTCTCGGCTGTACACAACAGCATGGACCCAACAACTGCAGAGTGTACCATCAATTAGTACAAAGCATCTTCTCTCTTCTCAACAAATCTTACCCTTTCAACATATTCAAAGACCAAATACAGCTTGCCCCTCCTCCTGAAGGCCTCCCTGAGATAAAAAGAAGACAATTACATAAATGCCAAGGACTAAGGGAAGTAACTTCATAAAAGGCCATGACACATACCTGTACATTTCAGTTTTCAGAAAAATAAAGACAGCACCCATCTATGTATCCACCTGAAACATTTTCTAGTTTAAAGTATTTCTTTACAATTTCTATCTACACGGTTTTGATTGATACAAACTCGAGAGACAGTGACTATGAAGCTTTTTGCCCAGCCATATCCAATGATATACATGTACATACATACTTTCTAACAAAGAAACTCATTGTTTCCCCGAAAGTGGGTAGGTTTAAAAGTTGCAGAAAATTTGGGGTAAAGCTTTTACAAAGACAATTATACACTAACTATGTTTAAAACTGTCCCATAATAAATTCCTTCACCCTGAACGAAAAAGTTTAGAAAGTTGCAAGAGTCTGCTTTTTCGACATCTGAGTCATATCACTATCTGGCCATTGTAACAAGTCCTAAGTCAAACACTACTGTAGTTTGCAATAATGATGCATGTGACAAGCAAAACAGGACATGTCAAATGCCCTTCATGCAGTCATCCACTCAATGCCACCCATGAGTGGGTTTTCTAACATGTGGTCCGTGCACAGTACAAAACATATGGCTGTAACACATAGGCCAGCTTCCAATAAACAGTGTGTCATGCCAAAACTCATCACACACACCAGCACAATCCCTCTTTAGAGGATGCACATTCAACAGAAAAGCTATCAAAATAACTCAATAATGTGTGAGTATATTTTAGATGGTCCTACAGGTGCCTCATACATGTACCGTTATGTCTCACATGCAAACAGTTGAATTCACAAACCTACAATCCTGGACAAATCTCATTAGGCCTCCAACATCCAGACCCCCGCTTTCAATATTGGGTTTATGAGCATGGTCTGCGCTTCAGTTGGATATGACAACATTGACCACGGGGGGGGGGGGAGGACTGGAGAGCATATGGCTAGTGCAAGTGTCCCAATAATTTTGTCCAGGAAAGTAGCAGACCTTGAAATGAACAACAGTCCTTCTCACTAAACGAGGCATCCCACAAAAAATATCTGTCCTCACAGCCAGTTTTACCTTGCCCTATATACATTTACATGGGCTGTCGTGCCCTTTTTCCATAAACATCCACAAGCCTATCAAAAACATGAAAATCCTTGTTTTCAGATGCTTGCAAACCCACTGAAAGTGTATTTTGATGTCATACCACCTTGATTGGCCGTAGTACATGTACACTGTACATAAAGCGCAGGTTCAGAATGTGCAGATAATTCAAGCAGCGACACTCCCACTGTAAAAATAAATGGCTTTATTCGTACAATCACATTTCAGCTGGAGTATGTGCAGCAGATTTGATGTGCAGAGTCACCTGACTTTCTCTTCCTTACGTGTGGTACACAATTCACATTGACTCATGACGTCCATGTACATGGCATCCATGCATGCGTATATGTGGTGTACATGTATACGTATGTTCTGATTGTCAAAAGTTTTTGTTGAATGAACATTGGCATTTAGCCCCATGTCCCTTTTACAGATTTCATCTGGCTTTGGTGCCCTCCCAACTGGCTGTGATGCCCTCTATAATTTTGCTTATTTCCAAGGCCAAAGTGGCCATGCCCTAAAAATCACCAAATTCCAAGACTGTTGTAGACCTGTGAAACCTTAACAATGGCCGCCTGGACTCATTTCATTAGTACCATGGCACAAACGTCCCTTGTTACGATACAGCGCACACACACACAAAGTCTTTATTATTACAGAGGGCGTACTTCTGGAGAAAGCCTTTTATTTCTTATGTGCAGACGCACACAGAAATGAAAGGTTCTCGAATTTATTCACAGAATGTTGCCTTAATGTTAACGAAAGAGTTAACAAAATATTTTAAATGTAATTTTTGCCCCCATGGACTGCAAATATGCTACTTTACTTTTAATGAATGGCTGCAATCATGGATAGCATTTATAAAGCAAGATTGCTGAAAGAAACTGTTTGTATTCTTGCCCGACCGAGCTGCTGGGAATGGCCATTTTTGCAGTTGTCAATAGCGGAGGAAATCCATCATTGTTTTGAAAGATTATACCACTGTTTGTGGCATTCAGGGCAAGCGGATTACCACCGAGGAAAAAAGAGTTCCAGCACTCCAGTGATGAGCAATACAACCCCGCTCCACGCTAATCTGGCCTGTATTGAAAAGACGACAGCAGTGCACTGCGCCAGTTTCGGGAACAAAAGAAACTTATGAAACACTGCACAATCTGGGCTCTTTTTACAGGCCTGGCTAAAATACTCGGGCAGGGCTCGAAATTGGACTAATCATCCAAGAGCGAGTACTTGCTCCCTAGACAGCTGAATTTGTCACTTTATGGGAGCAAGTAGCTCCCATACAATATTAAAGACATAGTGTATGTTCAAGAAAAAAGGCAAGGCCCTGGTCCTTGACGTTGCTTTTGTTTAAATTAATGGCACTGATAACTTACGGCTTAGACTTTGGCAGATATTAAAGCCTTGATCGAGTTTTTTTGGGGGGGCGGGTTGCATGTAACGCACAACTAGGTAGTAGTGAGTGCGCAACCACCCCGAACCTCAATCATGTACTTAGCAATGCTACGCAAAAAGTCGGGCACTGGGCCTTTCAAATGTGCATATGCACACAGACGTAAAAGGGAACTAACTGCTGCAATCAAGCGTTTTTGAAATGAGTGGATTAGGCTGAGACTTTGGTTTGCTGGTTCCAGCTATTTAGAGCATGGTTCAAAACCACATGTTCAGGCTATAACTGGAACCAGCGAGACTGAAGTCTAAGCTATTTGGCTTGAATTTACGCATGAGGGGCCAGTTTGCTTACAATTGTGACACTGGCCGCATGTGTGCGTGTGTGTGTGTGTGCGTGTGTGTGTATGCTCATGTGTGCATGTGAGACTGCGGCGTGCACTCCGTGACATCGTAAACAAAAAATTGTACCATGTTCCATGACAAGGCTGATCCAAAGTGAAGTCCAAAGTTCACGTGTATTTCATGACAAAAGTAGAAGCAAATGATAAAAATGTTCAGGTACATGAATCAAGCAGGCGTAAGTATTTGCACCCGTTGTTATGATTTACAGGTGCATTTCTGAGACAAGCCGGTGCATTTTAGCTACCTGCCCCTGTAGTGGAGGCAACTTTAACTTGGGTGATTTTTTAATTAGTACTTGCAGCCTGTATTAAGATAGGGGTGGCACCCCTTAGTTTACCCAGTTGGAGTTGCAGTGTGTGCCCCCCTGGTGTTTATTTCATACTTAAGTCCATGTAGCATAGCTAAAGCTTCAGTAGCAGGTCAGCTGGCAGAGAGTAAACACTCATGTAACCTGGCATCCAAATCTGCCCTTGCTGTATTTAAGAATCGACCTGCAGTGGACTTGGTAAGTTTCTCCCCTTTTCCTTTTTCTGTGAACATGATCATGTGCCGCTTTACTTTGTTTTGACATATTAAGGTTTAGCTCTATAGTCAAGTCAGCAGTTTTTTTTTAGATGCTTGGACACATTTTTTCTTTATCTTTTCCTTATTTTTTTTTGTATTTTAGTTAGAAATTTTAGACATGGAATACACTTGTTCATATTTAGACCATGTGATTTTTATCTTGTGTAAGGCCAGTTTCTTTTTTCTCTATTCCTTGCCACATGGTTGAGGCAGCAGCTCTTAGTTTATGACTAGAGAAGTAGGGATTATACATAGGATTAGAGTGTCCTGCCTTCCAAGAAGAGGCCAGAGTCTTTTGTTTATTACATCTTTATTATTCACGAGCTGAGTGTCAGTAGCATTACCTACCCTCCTTCCTCCCATGCTAGAAGTTTATGACGGATTAAGTTTTACCTTAAGTACATGTAGCATGGCAGTGCATTGCTAGGTTATTATATGAAGATGTTTTTTGTTGTTGCGTAACATTTCATTTATAAGTATCCATTTTTTTTCTTTCTTTGCAGATCGTTAAAGCTGTTTGTGTAATCGATTTGTACTTTCTTGATACTGTGTTGGCTTTAAGGTTACAGTTTGAATATTGTTGGCTTATAGTTGTGGTTTGACTTGGCTTTGAGTTATAGTTTGAAAATTGGTTTGCTTTTGGTTAGTTCCGTTGGTTTTGGTTTTTGGTCATGGTTTAAATTTTCCTTGGTTTGGTCCTTTTCTTTTGATTTTTGGTCTGGGTCTATTGGTCTTTTGAGTTGGTTTATGGTCATGTGAAGGTTGGTCATTATTTTGGTCCGTTGGTCTAACCGTCGAGAATTTTTTTTAGGTAGATTAATCACTGTATCTGACGCTTTCTCCTTGGAGTTATTTTTTTATTTCTTGTTAATCTCTTGCCTTTTTTTGAATAAATCTTCTTTTGATTGGTTGTTCCGGAATTGAAGAAATTTTCTCTGTGTTATTTTTTTTACAAAGATCTCGCGCCTGTCCTTACCCGATCCCGGATTGTTTATCTTTTTGTGCTAATCCCCAGCGAAAGATTTTTTTGTATTTTGCAAGCGAGTTTCCCCCAGTGTCTAAAGTTCTCTTAGGTGTGTCATTTTTCCAGGCTACACACCCATTAATTTCGAGCCCTGTCGGGCATCAATAGATGTTGTCTGTCAGATTAGAGTAGCCAGACAGTCACTCGATGGGGGTTTAGGCTTTAGGAAAAAAGATCAGAATTTTTGAAGATTTTTGAAAATCAAAAATATTCAAAAATCGCCCGTATATAGGAACTGCATTTTTAAAAGCACCTGGCAGCAAGTGATTAAGACCAGCAAAGTACATTCACGTAATTATTCCCTTAATAATGCACATGCAAATTATGCAATTACTACCATACAAACAAGTCCATTTTAGGAGTGATGCTTTAAGCTTTAAAAGAATAAAAGTGACTTAGTTAATAACCAAACTTTGAATAGCTTTGTAAAAATTTCACAAAATATGCAAATATATATTCTTAAACCACATGTAACTGCACTGTACTTAAAACCTGAAAAAATTAAAACTGACAGAGAAAAACTTCTTTACCTAAGTTCCACAATGTTTTCTTGCTTGAGCTGCCGTAGCACCTTCAGTTCCCTTAAGGTGGTTCTCCTAACACCTTCATTGTCTGTGACAGAAAAAAACAGTACAGCAGTCACTTTCCAATTCACTCTAGGATGGGCCAATTAAAAAGAAGAAAAACAGGGTTTGTGGATCAGTTTTCAGCAACCAATAAATGTACAAAATTATCTGTCATGAATATTGTACAACTTGAGTACACCAGAGTACTCACCCGGTACTTGATTATCAGTACTTGAAAATTCATTGTACATGACCCGTACTCCATTCTTTGTACTTGGATTTTGGCAGTACTTTACCCTTAGGTACTCAATACTCGACCCTTGTACTCAAGAAAACATTTGAGTACTTCACTGTTTTATGAGCATAGATTGCATTGCTCAACCTTAAACACAACGTAATGCGACACAGCAGTTTCACTCTGTCAGGGCTCAGATTTTTGTAATTCAGTTGTCAATGATACATGTCATCAGTCCACAGAGCACTGTGATCGATCAACAATGCCTGTAAGGATCATATAAATTGATAGAGGAAAGTGGAAGATGGAATTTCCTGGTAAATTTCATGCAGTCACAAAAGTGAATGGCTGCTAGAATCTTAAACTCTACTTTTTTATAGGCCTTGTGTTTTGAGTTTAGTGCCCTCATCACTGGCCAAGTGGCCTTCCCCGATGAAATTCCTTCCCTCACTACAGCTGATCAAGTTTTAGCAAATAAAATAAGATGCAAAGGAATTTGCATATTTTAGCAACACATTTCAAATCAATAAAATCTTTTCCAGCCAACAGTGAAGACACACACAAAGAGGAAGCCACTTTGTATGAATACATTTCCACCTGTGCAGCCTTAGTTTATGTTCACATACATTTAGCCTTGATTAACCACTTAATTGCTGCAGGTTCAACCAGCCCTACCTGCAGTTATGTTGTTTAACTCATGATCACTGGCCAGTAAGTTTGGTGAACTTCAGGCTGCCCTGGATAGCCAGTACAACAATATCCACCTCACTGCAGTCGCAGAAATGTGGTTTTCACCTGCTAACCCGGCTAGTAGGTGTCAAATTTCTGCTTTTCATCAATATTGGGATCAGATGGATCGAACTGGTGGTGGCATAGCATTGTATGTCCGGAATGATATTTGTAGTAATGTCGTTTTCAGTGATCTTACACCAGACATCTCGAAGTGTTATGGGTTCATTTGAAACCTTCTTGTACGATTCGATTATTTATAGAATTGTTTTTATGTGCCTTATATTCACCACCGCATTCTCAGTATAGATCGGATCTCATTGATCACATTACATGTACATCTGTTATTGATATTGTTTGGACAACAAAACAGAACCCAGCCTTTCTCATCATGGGAGATTTTAATGACCCTGATACCAATTTCTTACAGCAAGCTACGTCACTCTTTCAGGTTGTTAAAAGACCATCTAGAGGTGATGCAATTTTGGATAGGATTTTGACACATCTCGAAGAATATTATTCCGAACCTATTATTTCTGCACCTATTTCATCCAGTGATAACTCATAACATGCCTCACTGGGTCATCGATGTTAGGAAATTGACCCAATATTAATATTGGACCTTCCGTGATTCATCAATTCAGGCTTTCGGCCAATGGGCTACCAATGTTGATTGGGGTACCTTGTGTAGCCTTTGAAACCCCGATAACCCTGATAAACATAAAAAGTTCTTTGAACTGGTCACGGTGAAGTGTTGAACCAACGACCAACCATGGATGAATAGGATTTGGAAACTCATACTCAAACATGATACTGTATTAAAGCAAGGTGGTAATAAAAGGCCACTACGTATTGAAGTTCAGAGAATGATTCAGGTTGCAAAATGTGGTTACTATAAACAGAAAGTTGAGTTCTTGAAAAAGTTTGATCTTGGTAAATGGTGCAAGCAAATTCAATTTCTTATTGGAAATCGTAAAAACTCCCTGGAGTAGTGAATGTTAACAAATCATAAATGGAAATGACAAATGACCTTAATGCTTATTCTGTTGGAATTTGTTTCAAGCCTGCCACCTCTTAATCCGTGTGAATTGACACCATATTTACCAGCTGTATCTTTTTCTCGACAAGTTACTCGTGAAACAATTTACAAAAGACTATGTAGGTTAAACTCATCAAAAGCCGACTACCCTGGAGACTGTCCGACCAGGCTTTCAAAGGAATTTGCGTATGAATTGCCAATTTCGTTAACGCATATTTTTAATGCGTGTCTTGAGGTGGACTGTTTTCCTTGAATTTGGAAATGGGCTTCAGTGTGTGCCACACCCAAAACCACTCCATGTAATGATTTTGATCAGCTATGCCCTATTTCGGTTACACCGGTCTTAGCTAGACTCTTTGAAGGTTTTCTGTGTGAAAGGGGCATGGACGATCTCAAAGGGTCCATTGATCCACGACAGTCTGGAGGTATGAAAGGGTGTTCTATTGAAAGGGAGCACTACTTGATTAGTACATGTATGCTTGATACTATTCACCAAGGTCTGGATAAATCTGGCAATTGTGCTGCCTTATGTACTATTGACTTAAGTAAGGCCTTTGACTGAATAAATCACATGCTTGTCATAGAGAAATTAATACAGTTGGATGTTGATCGGGCTATTTTGCCAACAATACGTAGCTTTTAGGTACATGTATATCGCAAAAACAAATTATTAGATTTAACAATGTACTGTCAGGTGAGATGGATCTTATTATTTGTGGAGAACCACAGGACAGCAAGTTGGGAACCTATTTTGTTTCTTGCTACAGTTAATAATTTGGCCTGTTCTATACCAAACCGTTGGAAATATGTTGAATTAACTGTACTCGAGGTTCGTACAAAGGACGAAGTTTCAAACTTACCTGGACTAGGTAGTAAATTGATGTCAGGATAATGACATGAAATTAAATTCAACCAAGTGTAAAGTTATGCAGATTTCCTTTACTCATAATCCACAACCTCCACTTAACCTGGTCAATAATGACAGTCAGCTTGAGGTGGTTTCATCAATTAAGCTACTTGGCATTAGTGTTCAAAATAATCTACAATGAGACAGGCAGGTTAAGCGAATTATTGCAAATGGATCTAGACGTTTGTATACTCTAAGTTGATTAAGAAAGAATGGTGCCAGTGTTGATGATTTATTGTTGAATTATAAGATGTACATGTATCCATTTCTTGAGTTTGGAACAACTGTTTGGTCCTCATCTACAACCATGGCTCAATCCACAAACATTAAAAGGGCTCAGAGACCAGCACTTTGGATAATAGATTATCCAAGCATCCTTGCATATTCAGAGCTTTTAAGAAAGTTCTCCATACAAAAACTTGCTTCTGGGTGTAATCAGTTGACTTTGTGTCTCAGTCGATGTGAAAATGTAACTTTTAAGAAACCAGAGAGTCCTAAAAGGGAGTTCAATGCTTCAGTTCCATGGAATTATCACAGATTAACCACTTGCTGCCAGGTGCTTTTTTTAACCATTATATGCTCTGCCGGGCCATTTTTTCATATTTTCTTTTTTAAAAAATCTTCAAAAATTCATATTTTTTTTTCTGAATGCCTCAACCCCATAAAATGAGTGTCTGTACTTGAGCAGGTGACAGCGATGATGAAGAAGATGAAGAACCTTCGTCTGAACTCAGATAAAACTCGCTTTCACTGGAAGAACTGGACTCTCCAGATATAACTTCAGCCATGTTGTCTGTGCTCTGATAACACGATACCCAATATGAACACATGTATGCACTGCATGGCGATTTTATTCTCAAGCAGCGAGGGCCAAGCCCTGTCAGTCAACGTGGCAAGGGCCAGCAGCGCCTGGGCCGGGTCATTCATGGGGCACAGGTGCATAATGAGCCCGCACAGCCCGCGCTTGTCTTCTGTGCAGCGATAATCCACTACGAGCGCCTGGCAGCGCAAACAATAGCGCTCTGCACAAACAATACACGGATCACCTCCGCTACTGTCAGCGCTCTGCACTGAAAGAATACGGGGATTGATTGGCAGTGCCCAGCAGCTCTCAGCAGCTCGTAATTTTATTACAGGCTTTTATAAGTTTGGTCCCCCCGCCAATAAAATAAAGTCCCAATTCTCCGGCCCCAGCAACCCATTATTGCCTAAGACCAATTTATTTACCTTAAATGATGGCCTAAACTTTTTAACTGACAGCACTAAACTTTTTAAGAAACACCCAGCAACTTTTTTTGTTTTAGTAAAGTTCCGATTTCGGAGACCCCGGCCACAAATATAAGGCCTATGCCTCCGGCTGGAAGTGGTTAATCTGAGCAAATCTTTTGTTGGAAAACACACAATCAATGACTTGAGGCCTTTTCATAACACAAGGAAGCAAGCACATCTTATAAAAAGCAGAGGATATTGTGTTCGATACACTCTACGATGTTTCTGACCTTGTACAGGGATTCTTCTGACAACTTATTTACTTCTCTTAAAGCTATATCACCCATTGGGAACTTACTTAAATACTAACTTTCGGGTGTCTCCCGAATTCGACACGCGTCAGATTGTTCTTCAAGGACACATTCAAGCATTCGCACCTGACGAGGGGGCAAGAGACGCCTTAAAGTTCGTATTTAAGTAAGTTTCCACAGGGTGATATGGCTTTAACCCATTAGCAAATGCACACATTCTTTACTTTGATCAAGTTATCAATTTTGCCAAAATTAGCCAAAACTGGTTTTTCATGGTGTTTTTTACAAATAAATAAGTTCATGTATCTAAAGAATTCATTTCTGTCAAGTCACACCTATGGAATTTGTTTTACCTCTTGTAGTTTGACCTTTGACCTGTGCAAAATATGACAAGGAATACACAAACCATTGCACACATTTATATGTAGTTTTATGAATGGTTGTTTAGTTTCAGTAAGCTGATTCATGTGTATGAACATGCATATGCCAAAGAAAATGACTTTATGTTATTACACTATGACCTGTCATGTGGCAGGTAAAAATGATAGAAATGTGATATTTTGGCATTCTGCTACCAGTGCATGCATGTACAAATTATTGAGAAACATGTAAAATAAATCTGATAATGGATATACCTTTAACATATTATTGTTGGCCAAGTCATTCTGTCATCTGGATACATTCAGGCCTTTGGATGCCTCAATTATACATGTACATGTACACTGTTCAGGAGCCTAATGATTCATTCATTACTGTTCAGCATGCCACTCCCTAAAACAGTGGATGCAGCACAAGTTCACCATGCATTTTGAACAGCCAAACATTGTCTGCACTGCATGGCCACCTTCTGTTGTTCTCCTCTGTTGCTTACAGCATACACATGTGTTTTCTGTCTCCAAACTGCACAAGACAGTGGCCAGGGAATGCATTTTTGGCAATAACCATTGTGATGGGTTGTTTCAAGTTGAGTCCAACTGATGTTCTCTTATGTGACATGTAGCCATCAACCAACTGGTGGACTATTGCCAACTTGACGGCCTTCAGCGACCACACACACCTCTGCTTGTTGTGAGGTCTGGTTTATAACTCCCACAGAATGCAGGCATTCACAAGTGCCTGGTTCAACAGTCCCCAGAAGAGGTATTTTCACCAGTGCTTGCCTGTACGACCGACTGTATAATAAGCCCGGTACTGGTCGCTGTGGTCTACTCCACTCATATTTGAATTGTAGCTGGCAACAACTGATGGAATGCTGATGATCTCGTCTTTACAGAACTTTGTTTGCGGCTTCCAGAAATTCTGACCGTCGTTATTTGTAGCGATGACAAGAACAGTTCGTTTGTCCTTCTAGTTTGTCACGGTTATTTGGGAGCCTTCCTTCTGCCATGTTGCACTTTCGTACTTTTTCAGGTTCACATTCAGAATCTCCTTTGGTACACCAATTCTGTCCTTTTGTAGAATGCCACAGTAGTATATGTCTGTTTGATACAGGTCTTCGACAAGAGATAATGATGCAAAAAGTTATCTGCATACAAATGGTGGTATCGCATGAGATACTGTGCCACAGCTCCATTATTACACTGTATGTCAGTCCTAGTTGATGTACATGTTCAGTGTTCCCCCCTCCCATTCTGTGTACATGCGAAATGCCAAGCAATAGCCACTTGCAGCATCACAGAGGAACCACCATTTGATTCCCCATTTTGTGGGCTTTTTCGGCACGTACTGTTTCCATGACAGTCTTCCATTGTACTTTATCACTACTGACAAACATTGGCCTGGGACTGAATGTACAGCTTACATCATAAACTACAGTGGCAATGAAGTCTACTCATCACACAAACAAGTTGATATAGATGATGGCACCTTCTTTTATATCAGCTCCGTACCCTGAGGAGAAAACTTATAGAACTGTGCAACTGTGCAGAAACAGAGCAAATTATATTCTGGAATGTTACCCAGCAGGTAATCTATTAGCAGAAGCAGGCCACGACAGAAGTTCTGTGTTTGTTTGATACATGCTTCTGCCATGTCGAACTCAAATACTTTGAAAATTTTCAATTAATTGAAGCAGAAGCATGACGTATGATGCAAAGCTTTGACTACAACCCTGCCGTGCTACACGACAGTCTCTGTCATGCTACACGGCAGCTGCAAAGCATGGCATCAACGTTGTTCCATCTTCATGTCCAATCAAATGAAATTTGCCCTTCGGCTTGACGTATTTGGAATGAGCAAGTGTGGCAATTATTTAATGATAAAAAACGTACAACCATGACAAGGGTTACTGTGGCGTTGGCCTAATCGAAAGAGAGTCATCATCTGATTTTGCAGTTGCTAGAAAAATGAAATTAAAAGTGACATTTCAACACACCCAAAGGATTTCCCAACTTTTTTGTTTGTGAATGCTTTCAAGATTGCTTGGAACAAACCTTCATTTTTAATCCATGCAAACATGTGAATGGGGGAAATTCACCTGTTAAAATAAGTTTTGCTGAATGGAACAGGACAGGGAGGTGACTCCATTGGCATCCACAAATTTGAAGAACAGAATATGAGACTGAAAAACAAAATGGCGAAATCGCTGCATTGGATAGTGAAATTACAGAATCGAATAGTGAATTTAAAAAATTGAATGGTGTACAACCGAATCAAACCATACTGCCTTAGAGGACAGTAGAGTTGCTGACTGTAAAGGTCATATTGCAGAATAGAATGGTTAAATTGTCAAATGTAACGGTGAACATGCTGAATGAAATGGTGAAATTGCCGAAATAATGGTGAAAGTGCCAAATGAAACAGTGAAAATGATGAGTTTTTTCTGAAATTGGCAAATTGAATGTTGAAATTGCGCTTGCTACTGCCACTCCTTTCTTCTCCCCCTCTATTGTCTCCATCCACTTAGCCTCAAAGTACTTGGTCCCACAAAGAAATGCCTGCCTCTAAGCAGTGCAGTCAGCAGCCTCCAAATATGCTGGTAGGATCCAGAAGCTTTAGAGGGCTGTCCTGATGTGATTATGGTATCGTTTTATTTTTGGTCCTCCCAGATGTTGTGTGCCTTCCCATACCTCCCTGTAGAGAAGTTGCTTGGGGAGAGGGTTGTCCTCCATTGGCAGAGATGCAAACATTGAGGGTGAGAAATCTGTAAGGTCTCCCCAAAAAATGAAACTTTATCTTACTGTATTTTGGTATGAACGATTACAGTGTAGCCTGTACTGGTATGTGATCTTACACACATGCTTGGTATAAAGAAATGTTCCCTTCGACTCTACCAAAAAATAATGACAAACTTACAAAGCCAAACTACACGTATTCTAAGAAGTCCAAGATTGTGGCGATATTGCTGTTAATTCTTTATCAACATGTGTTGTGGCTAAGCAGATTAAATTTCACCAGTTTCAATTTCACACGTCTTTCTCCTTTGCATACTTGCTGATCACCGTACCGTGCTGCACAACAAGTACTCGTATCCAGCACGGTGCATACACTTGACTTACTTTGTGAAGTACCTGTGTACCAGTTTAGAATTCCACTGGCTGTCACGCTCAGCTGAATCCCCATAAAAATGGGCAATTTTTCAAGTGTCTTATGAAGCTTTGGATATTAAATTGAACATCGCCAATGGTCAAATTACTGAACTAAAACTAAAGAAGCTGATTTAATTTAGCATGGACTGTAACTGACTACTTTGGCATCAAAAGTGGCATAATGGGTCAACCTCGTTCCAAAGCAATATTTAAGGAACACATGAACATAATACAAACGAGTTGGACCCTTGGTTGTATTATGGCTGGTTTGGTGGGATGGGATGCAGGCATAAAGGTTGGTCAGTTTCAATGGGTAAGAAATACGACACAAGCTACGACAATTATTCCCGTCTCAAAATTGGCTTTAAATAATATCACTGCCAAGACAGGCAACATAAAAACCAACACAAATATTCATGTAATGTTTTTAAATAACAGTTTGCTCTAAAATCTGGAAGGATTTCAAAGGTAGTCCTAAGGCTGACCTTCAATCTGAAGCCTTACGGCAATATCAGATGGGTTGGCATCACCGCATTCCGATCATGTGGCCAAACAAGCAAACCTGATGTCGAAGAAGCATACATCCAATGCTCAAGCAGCCAACAAGATGAAGGATGTCAACGTGTGGGATGCAATCTCTGGAGACATTTAATGTAAAACTTCTCTAGCTTGCAGCTTGGCAATGGTACCGGTAGATAGTCCAGGCCTCGCAGCCAGAGAGGAGAGTTGACATACAGATGGCTTTGTATACGGCTACTTTTGTTTCCAGGATCAGCAGGTCCCAGTAAATGAAGACACAGTCCCTGAAGTGTACGAAAGCACTGGAGGCACAACTGACCTGATGAATAATTTTGTCGTCGAGTTGGCAGGTGTTGGAGATAATGCTGCCCAATTGAGTGAATGAGGTGTTACATGTCCGTAACACATCGTTACCAAGTTGAAACGTTCAATCCATGAGGGTTGTAGTGGAAGGCCCCAGTGGTCAGGTGTTGTGCCCAAGAACATCATGCAGCAACATCATCTACACACTGTAATTTCAAGTGGAGCTGACGTTGGTGTGGGACTTTAGTCAGCGGAGACTGAACAGACCACCATCAAGATAGTATCCGATTGGAATTCCATCTTCAGGGTCAGGAATCTTCTTGAGGTGAGTGTGACCACCACAAGATACATGTAGATATTACATAGAACTGGGCCAGGTATTAGAGGTCATGCAAGCAGTCGTTTCAACATGGAACTGCTGGAGGAGAGCTGGGAATTTTGGGGGTCAGTCGAATCTTGTCATTATGCTCCAGAGGAGGTCTCTAATGACTACTGTCAAAAGTTTTCACAAGATCGATGAATGTAAAGCTGACTGGCTTCACACTAAGGAGACTGGCCACAAACACCATATCCATGGTGCTTTGATCGGCCCTGAATCTGCACTGTGTCTGAGGGAGAATGGAGTCTACAAAATGTTTCAAAGGCTAGAAAGCGTGATTCAGAAGAATATTTTGCCAATCACATCAAGTAGTGAGATTCCCTGGCTATTACTGCAGTCCCCTGTTTCCTGTATACTCAGTGCTTGTCCAAAAGCTGGCAAAAAATTCACAAGCTTTACTTGGGTGGGACTTGAACCCATGAATTTCTGCTTACTACTGCAGACATCTCTCCACCTAACCACCAAGCTTTACTGGGATGGGCTGGCTGATCATACAGTATGTAGTCATATGTAGAAGTGGGTACTGCAAATTACTTCAAGATGGATTTGGCTTCAGGGAGATTTTAATTTCAATAGGAGTTCAAGAGGAGTTCAGTGCTTTCATCCTACCAACACAGTCACTATATATAGACCTTTTTTTCCTGCTGGACCTATGATGTGTTGTGATGGTAATGAGTGCATAGTATTGTGATGGTAATCTACCTATTCAACATAAACTAGTCAAGCATGTGCCATTCGCATGTGCGCTTGCATGTGGTTGAAACTGCCTGTAGAAATATATGCAATCAGAGTGGCCAAGGCAGTCCATGCATGGCGGTATTGTTTACAAACAGTCACGTGGTTGAAAAAGGTCTATACAGAGTAGCACCGTTCCCTAGAGGTCGGTAGAGTGAGGGCGCACTGCATAAAGAAGAGAAGTGTGTGGTTAGAAATTGTAAGAGGAAAGGAGCTACAACGAAGACTCAGCAGACAAAAGAGTTGTTATGTAGATCCAGTCCTGGTCAGTCCCAATGAGGAGCCCCTTGGCATCAATGTGGCTGATGTCAGGACCGTCGTACCATGGGAGCAGGACATCAGTGGCTCAGCTTCCTGGTTCTACCCAAGTAGGGGCCTACCATTTGAGAGTTCTTACTTGACACCATAGCTTCTCATCTGAATTTCTAGCATATTTGGTTATGTCGGGAACAAATATATCAGGAGGGTGAAAGGAAGCTGACTGGATTTTTGGTGAGGAAACCCAGGGCTGGATCGGCGCATACGCTGTAGGGTTCCCATCTGATGTGGCCATCAATGATGGAGATAGTGATTTCAGTTCGCTGCCCCAGTGTGAATTGGTAAATGCCAGTAGGAAGGCCAACTTCACTGATATGTGTGGTAATGAGGACTCACTGAGGGGGTTGAATGGAGCTGGAAAATGGCTGTTAAAAGTCCCAGGAAGGAACCAATTGTTTCATAAGGGTATGCTCCACAAAGATTCCTTGGAATTGTCATTGTCTGATAGAGTTGAATTATCAGGAAAGCCTTCATGAATAGCTGCAATGGCAGACCAGTAGTTACAGACGATCACCACTTGTAGGCCTGATTTAAATAGGTACATGAAGAAATCAGCCACCGCAATGTTGTATTCTGCTGTAGATGCTGCATGTGGATTCGCATTGATCAGCTTAGTCAGAAAGTCCTACTGATTGGAACGATCGTTTGACAGTGGCCAGTGAGTCAGGTGTAGGGACGCTGGTTGAAAGTAGATTTTGCCCGACTTCAGCTGATAGAGGAGGTCCGGCCTGAGGGGCAGGATGAGTGGTGTCTGAACAAGCAGTATGGTTAGGCGAGGGAACCAAGGTTGGCGTGGTCAGAACGAGACGACGAGAAGTACTCAGCAAAGCTCCTGCTTGATTTTGGAGGGCACTGTCGGGATTACATGTAGGAGTATCAGCGAAAAAATGTAGACCAGCATTTGCTGCCCAAGCCTGTGGGTAATGAAATCTGGTGCAGAACACCAGTAGCTGAGCTTTCCCCACTGATGCAAAAAGGTTGATGTTTTGTTTTTCGACTGCAAAGATCTGTTCCACCATGCCGTGGTGCAGTGTCCACTCCGCTTGTTGTATCTTTCCCTGAGAGAAGGCATCTGAAATCGAGTTGTCAACTCCTGGGATGTGGGTCACTCAGAGTTTGATACATTGGTCTTGCATCCACAGGAACAGCTGTCTGGTCAGGAGGCAAAGTCAAGGAGAATGAGTGCTTCCCTGACGGTTTATACAGGACATTACTGTGGAGTTGTCCGAGCATATCAGACCAGGCGTGCAACTTGGACTTTGACAAAAAACGAGGAAATTCAAATTTATACAAGACTTTGTACAGTGTTTTTCAATTTTTGTGGCATACATGTAAGTGTAAAGTGAAAAATACGGAAATCAGGTTATCCGAGGAAATGATGCATGCCGGCAAGAAACATTTGCCCTTGATGCTCAAGCAAACACATCACAGTGCGCTGAATGCCAACTAGAGTTCTAGAACACTGCCACACTGCTCCCAAGTTCCTGATGCCTAGAGCTGGGGTAGAGAGGCTCTCCATCCATGGGATGCGTCTGTAGTTATTGTTACCTCTAGGTTTGCCCATGGGAAGGTGATCCCCTGGAAGAGGTGTCTTCTCGTCAGCCACCACTGGAGGTAGAGGCGGATGAGGTCTGTAATGGGAACAGGTAGATTGCTTGGGTCCCACTTGAGGCGGAGGAGCACTAGTAGATATATTTGTAGTGGTCTAATGTATAGGTGGCAAAGGGAAACCAGGTCCACTA
This sequence comes from Acanthaster planci, assembly GCF_054643075.1. Classification (NCBI taxonomy): domain Eukaryota; kingdom Metazoa; phylum Echinodermata; class Asteroidea; order Valvatida; family Acanthasteridae; genus Acanthaster; species Acanthaster planci. The sequence continues at coordinate 27,978,266 of NC_141778.1, read as the reverse complement.
TGCTGGCCATCAGCCTGAAGAGGTGTAGCTAAGCTCAGGCAGGGGTAGACTGTCTGGAGAAGATGCTCACACATTCTATAAGGTGTTTGATGCGATCACTTGTGGGTAAGAATACACCTTGTCGCAGGTTGAGGACCACTCCTAGGTATTTTGGGTGTGAAGTACATGTAGGGTTCGGCCTTGATTTCTCGTGACTGATTAGGAACCCCAAATGGTTTATGAGTTCCTAGGTGAAGCTGGTAGAAGCCGCTGTCTTGTCGCAGGTTCTGCTGACAATGAACTAATCATCTAAATATTGGAACAAAATGAGTGGCGACGATTTTGGCTACTTGGGTAAAGACCCTCAGTGACGTGGAGACGCCAAAAGGAAGGGCCATCAACTGAAACAAGTTCATGGGCATCTATCGAAGATACCCCAGAAGGATTGGAAGAGACTGGGTTACAGTCCAAAGCATCTCCATGCAGAATTTTTTCCAGTGGATAAACTCATTCAGTTTGATTATGGACCTCTGTTTGCCGGGTTCCTTCTTTGGAGCGAGATGAAAAATGTGGAGATAAAACCCTTGTTCCCGCGCAACATGGTAACAGGGCGGATGGCTTACTTCTGAAGGAGAGCATCTACCTCAGACTCCAGTACCTCTCATTTGTTTCTCTCAGGAGGGATTAGAATCAGGCGAAGGAGCGGAGGGTGAATTCGAGGGAGTAACAATGCAGGACTGTTGCAAGCATGCAAATATTCTATGTGATGTCTCTCCATAACCCTGCAAAAGATTGCAGATGGCCCCCAACAGGTTCAAGATCAAAGGTCGCAGGAAAATCTGTGTGGTCATTGGCACCAGCCCCTGAATAGACTGGGGTAGCATCGGCCGGTCATTCTTCCCTGACATGGTGGTGGAGGAAGGGTTGGTGGTGGAGGAGGGGGTGGTTTGCAAAGGCTAAGCTTGTAGATGGTGTTGATTCACTTTGCCTCTGTTTCCAGTTTCCATGATTTTCCCAACAAAAAGGTCCTTGCCGTGAAGGCAGGAGATCTTGAAGTTTTGACTTGACTCCATCGTTGGGGAATAATCATGGCATTGAGCGCACTGGATCCTTGCGCAGATTTAGCCATTGCAGAGATCAATGTGAACTGTTTGAATACAGTGTTGATGTTCTCATCAAGAACCAGGAGTGCAAAGGCTGTTAAATCTGGAGTGACGAGCGAGTCTTCCTCACAGGAATGCACCAGGGACTCTGATAGAAGTAACAGGAAAGCAGTGCAGTAGAGACCATGCCACGAGGCTCTATCAAGCTTGGACAGGATAAGTTGAGGAAAGCCTTGTCCTTGAGTGGGTTTTTCGGCAGAGGTGTGGGCTTCGGCTCGAGGCAGCTGACTATTGGACTATTTCTACTTTAAGTTGACAGGTGACCTTCATTGACACCCGAGTATTTCAGCCAGGCCAGCAGCCTTGTAAACAGAGCCCAGATTGTGCGGGGTTGTATAACTGTCTTTTGTTCACGAACCTGGCTTAGTGCACTGCTGACCTCTTTTCAATAGGGGCCAGATTAGCGTGTAGCGGTGCTGTGTGGCTTATCGCTGCGGTGGTGGAGCGCTTTTGTCCCCGGTGGTAATCCGCTCGCTCTCAATGCCCCAAACCCTGGTATACAGTTTCAAAAGAAGGCTGGATTATCACCACTTTTGAGAGTGAAAAATGTTGGTAATGCCCAGCAGCCTGGTCTTTTGTTCAGAGTACGGTCTTTTGTTACAGGGCCCTCTTTCCTTTGTCCGAGTTCGGAGACCCCGGCCACCCATATAAACCATACGTCTCCGATCCCGGAGTCCCCAGCAGGAAGTGGTTAATTATTATTCCTGCCCCCTAGCAAGATTTGATATGGCCTCGAATCATGCATAGCCCAGCAAAGGTCACATGCCATTGGCATGCTCATTTAACAATGACAAAAATTTAATGCCTGCTAGGCATGTATGGATTATCCCACTTTGCATAATTTCAAGGGATGAGGTCCATTATGCCCGCCAAAAAACCTTAATACTGCTGTGTGTATGGTTTGCTTGTGATGACACTTATGCATCATGCTAGCTGTGCGCACCTTTGGGCTTCATGTGGCCACGGTTGCTGAATGGTAGGCTGGTCAGAAGAGGAACAGGAGGAGGGTGAACAACAAAAATGTACCAAAAACCTACATACCATACGTACATCTAGACTACATGTACATAGGTAATGCAGAAAGTCCATACATACCCGTTTGTACAGCTTTGTGGGGAACGTTTTCAGCCAGGCATGTAAACATACTGCACTCACAGAAAACCAATGTTGTCTTTCACTGTGTTTGCATATTTTTATCTCGAATGAGTCGTGTTGAACAATGGAGGAATAAGAGATTGCCATTATACATGGACATGTACAGATTTAGATAGCATGCTTTTTATGATTACATGTGGGTAAAGCTATTTCCACAAAAAAGCGTATCATTTTTGTCCATAAAATAGAAGGTGATACCTGAGATGAAAAGTGACAAGTGACAGGTTCATTCCAGTACATGATTAATTGTACAATCACAAGTTAAAAAAGAAAACTTTTCCAATTCATCTGAGAGGGTACACTCAAGTACACATGATGCCCAGAGACTTAATCAGAATCAGAAAACTTGAAAATTGTATATTTAATCAGAGTTTGCTTTCATTACAATTTCAGATGCCCCCTTTTAAAGTATGGAACAGGCTCGCAGACGTTGCACAGCTCCATCCTGTCCAGACAAGTCAAAGTATCCCCTGAATGGATAGCCCACTCCTTGCTTCAAGGGATGTGGTTTTTCCACAGGCCTTGACATCACTGTTGTGTACAATATGCCCTGGAACTGTATTGTTTGTCTGCATTACAAAACTGCCAGTATCAGCTTCCTGAAAAGAACGCTGCATTGCATGGGTCTCTAGAACATAAAAGCCATGGTCAAGGCTGTGTATGACTGAACATATTTACAACAATTTTTTTAATGTATTTGGATCAAAACTACCATCAAATGGAAGCTCTTTGTTCACTCTTTGTTCAGGTGCAAATGATCAATTTCTTCACATCTAAATATATGAAAATGATAGAAAATCATGTAACTGCACAGCACTATGGCGAATCCCTAAATACACATTTTTCACCCCAAAGAGAGAACCATTCAATCTTTTGACCCCAAACTTGACGTATGATGTTGGAGACTGACTTCGGGTTATTCCTGACAATTTTAACACAATTGATGAATTTTTACAAACCCAAATACAGGAAAATGATAAAAAATCATGTAACTTGTCGGAACTATGGCAAATCCCTAAATACACATTTTTCACCCTAAAAATTAAACCGTTCAATCTTTTGACCCCAAACTTGACGTATGATGTCGGAGACTGATGTCACGTTATTCCTGAAAATTTCAACCCAAATGATCAATTTTTACACATCCAAATATAGGAAAATGATAGAAAATCATGTAACTGCACAACACTACGGCACATCCCTAAATACACATTTTTCACCCCAAAGAGAGAACCATTCAATCTTTTGACCCCAAACTTGACGTATGATGTCGGAGACTGATTTCAGGTTATTCCTGAAAATTTCAACCCAAATGAGCAATTTTTACACATCCAAATATTTAAAAATGATAAAAAATCATGTAACTGCTCGAAACTATGGCAAATCCCTAAATACACATTTCTGGTTGTGAAGTCATCGAAACAAATCGGGACTGCTGAAGGCCCGGTCGAGGGCAAGGTTGTAGCCCTTACCACTTAGGTCGTTCACCAGGTCCATCACCACTTGTGTAGTTGCTGGGAGGTCTCCTCTACTTTGGCCGGTGTAGATTTTGAAGTTGTAGCAGTACCCGGCAGCACTCCCGGTGCTCTGGCACAACTTGTACATCTTGATGCTGAAGCGGGCCCTCTTTCTGGGGTTGTAGGTAGCGAAGCGGAGACGCCCGTAAAACTTCAGCAGGGAGTCGTCGACGGAAATGTCCCGTTGAGGAACATAGACAGTGGCAAACTTCTGAGCAAGATGGTCGACGACTGGGCGCACTTTGAAGAGGCGGTCGGTGCAGTCATCTGGCATGGCGGTGTTATCGTTGAAGTGCAGGGACTGCAGGATGGCAAGGAAGCGATCTCGGGGCATGACGGACGGGAATAGGCTCATCTTCAGTAGTGGGTCGGTGGACCAGAAGCTATGAAGGGTGGGGTGCTTCGCAATGCCTGTCATTATGCAAAGGCCCAGAAAGGCCTTCAGTTCTCTAGTGTTCAGATCAGTCCATGATCGCATGTGCGCCGATGTCGTAGCGGGCCTCTGCACAGCATACCGGTTGCTCTCTTGCACTATCTTGTTGTAGAGAACGTCGTCAAAAAACAGTTCAAAGGCTTCACTGCAGGTCGAGCTGCAATGCAGGCGGGGGTCGACGGCACCACCATTACCGGTGAAGCCGTACTTCAGCGGTGTACTGTCTTCATCTGTCCACTGGAACGGTGCGGCACTGCTGCTGGTCGACGCGGCGGTCTGTGTACCGGACTGTCTCTTGCGCTTGGCATATACCGCCAAGGGTACATCACTGTCAATTTCTGTTCTTGACTGTACTTGAGCAGGTGACGGCGGTGATGAAAAAGACGAAGAAACTTCGTCTGAACTCAGATAAAACTCGCTTTCGCTGGAAGAACTGGACTCTCCGGATATAACTTCAGCCATGTTGTCTGTACTCTAAAAAACACGATACCCAATATGAATGCACGCGAACACTGCACGGCGTTTTTATTCTCAAGCAGTGAGGGCTGTGCCCTGTCAGTCAACGTGGCAAGGGCCAGCAGCGCCCGGGCCGGGTCATTCATGGGGCACAGGTGCATAATGAGCCCGCGCTTTGTCTTCGGTGCAGTGCAGCGATAATCCCCTGCGAGCGCCCGGCCGCGCGAACAAATGCGCTCTGCTAAACAATACACGGATTACCTCCGCTAATTGCAGCGCTCTGCGCTGAAAGAATACAGGGATTGATTGGCAGGGCCCAGCAGCTCTCAGGAGCTCGTACTTTTATTCAAGGCTTTGATAAGTTCGGTCACCCTGGCTATAAAATAAGTTCGGTCACCCCGGCTATAAAAGAAGTTTGGTCACCCCGGCTATAAAAAAGTCACAATTCACCGGCCGATGATGGCCTAAACTTTTTAACTGACAGCCCCAAACTTTTTTAAGAAACGCCCAGCAACTTTTTTTTTTATAGTAAAGTTCCGATCTCGGAGTCCTCAGCCCCAAATATAAGGCCTATGGCTCCGTTACCGGAGCCCCCGGCACGCAGTGGTTAAACGTGGCATGCACATTTCTACATGTATGTGTATTAAGTGAAAATTGAAGTGATGTCATCATGATGTCACTGACTGTAATCTAATATTTTGTAAAAGTCACCCCGGCTATTCAAAGACTTATATCTAAAGAAGAACTTATACACATGATTGGGTTTAAACTTGACATGCACATACAGAGACGTTTAAAAGATGAAAACTGAATTGACATAATTTTGGATGTGATAGATTTTGAAAATTTAACATTTTTCTTTGAATGGTGTGCATTTTATAATGGTACATGTAGTATGAGAACCAGGTACCCAATTCCCATAATGGGTAGGTACATATGTACATGGGTACCTATAATTATCAAAATAACAGAAACACAGTAGTTGAGTAATCTCCACCCATCCCACCAACTATAGTGCCAAGCTGCTGGATCAAGCGCTGCATTCGTAAGTTCATTTTTCCTGAATTTTCAAGTTCGAAAGAAAATAAAGCAAATTCTCAACAACTTGAAACTCAGGGGAGTAGCTAAAAAAAGATAACCTTATCCGAACTTCAAGCTAAGAAATGTTCCCAGTTGATGGACTTGCATGATGGACTTGATAATTATAGGTAACGTTGATTTCGATGTCATGTGTAGACACACATGACATCGAAATCAACGTTTGTTTTGTACAAGTTTATTTTCCTTCTCTTTGTAAATTTTCCTTCTCTTTGTAAATTCTAATGATGTAGAGTAGGCTCACATAGGGTTGCTCATGGGTTTTTCTAAGATTTTATGTTGTTGTTCCTTAAAAGTTTCTTTCTACTGATAGACAAAGCAATAAACCACTTCAACGTTATACACCTTTGTGTGCCAAAACTTTTGCATCATTTGGTCTATTGTCTCTACAGCACTATGCACAGCAGGTTGTTAGGGTTTCTTTCACGTGGGTTTTCCTATGTGCAGTCAAAATGACCTTTCTTTCTGTGGCTGCCACAGAGTCAATGATTGGACTGCCTGCACGTGGACTACAATTGCATCCCTGGTAGTGATCAGGCTAGCTTGAAAGCCAGGACTTCTTGTGGTTATGAATTGGTTTGTTCACAGTATCATACAAGTCATCCTAGAGGGAAAAGACCGAAGTGCACTAGGCAGAGCCAACCACCCTAGGCCTACCCTAGGCATGTGCAGCGTATCATGACTGGTTCTTTTACTTTATGATCTAGACATTGGGATATTGTCAGTAAATGGCCTCAAAATATATCTTACTCAGATTTTTCAACAATCTATCTGCAAGTAAGCAAAAGAAGACGGCACTTGCCTTTCTGGTATGTTATGATGACATTTACAGGGGTCAGTTTCAGGTAATAAAAATGATAAAATGGAACTGGGTACATGTACCTGTAAGAAGTAGTTGGGATGCGGGTGCCTTGGTACACATACTTGGCATGGTCCTAGTACACCGGTATATATTAAATTTCCCCCTTTTACACATGTACATTGTAGGGCCTCAAAAAAGCTACAGTAGTTTCAATTGCAGTTCTTACCTTCACTGTCTTTGAACTTCTTTACAGCAACTATCTGACCGCTTTCCTGTAAAGAACATCCAAAGGGGAAAAAATGAAGTGTAGGGCAACTAAGAAGCATCTTAACTTTAGGATAATTACATTTATAAATCAGTTTTATTTTCAAAAGGTAGTGGTGGCAGGAATAGAGTGCGAAACCATGAGAAATCACCAATTTTTTCCCTAAGTCATCAGTAAAGGAAAAATTCAAAAGAGAGAATGGATAATGGGAGGTGTAAAAATCACTTGGTTCTCAGGGTATCATATTTAGTGTTTACATTGTTGTATTACGGTACCCAGTCTATGTTTAGATGTGCCACACATCCATGAAGTACAGGTAGGGTACATGTACTGGTGCATGTCGTTCATTTCCAGGGAAGTTTACATTGTTGACATTTCAAGATAACATTGCACATTGATTTGCTTTTACTTAGCTACATGTATGAAACGCAAGGACCCATTTTATAACATAATATAAAATGTAATGTTCCACTGTCCTCTCAGCTTAGGATGACTACCAGCAAGTGTGTACAAAGCTGCACATACACAGAGTGGGACAGTTTATGGGAAAATATTCAAGCAGATAGAAGATATTGAGAGTGCATTGCTTAGGAGGCATACTTAACCAGTTGATGTCGGATTTTCTTACCTGAAAATGCTGCTGGGGAGGGGATTTTTTTCAACAAATTCTTTAACCTTGCAATTTATTTATGATGCCCATAACATATGCAGGGAGGCACAGCTCTTGAGTTTAGGCATCAGTATTTTCATTCTTTTCCCAGTTTTTTTCAACCAGCTGGTAAAAATTCAGCTGGTTCAGGTCCTTAGCATACATGTACCGGGCACAGTTTGTGACTGCATCCCTTGTTACATCAGTAACTTTTATTGCCCTTTATTTCACAATACAACAGATAAAGTCATATTATTCTACAAAGATGAAGCACACAACTACAAGAACCTAGCAAGATTTAGTGTCAATTTAGAATCCCCATGCAGGGAAAAAAGATGTTTATTTTCACTGATGTAACAAGGGACGCCGTCATAAACTGTGCTCGAACTTCGTGGAATGACCCATATAGGCACCATCCATGGCAATATGTGGTTTTTGCCAGTTGGTTCGATACAAAGGAGTTGCTAGTTGGGATTTTCTAACCTTATCTCTTTTGTAAGTGTAGTTTCGCTCCCTAGCAAATCCACTTACCCAAACAAAGGAGGACTTTATTCCCTTTACCTTTTTTGTGTACGGTGTGCATCCCAAATTCAATTCAATTACTCAAAAGAGGCATTACCATTTTATTTTTGGTTGGGAGGTGGGTCCAGGATTAGGATTGTCCTCTGCACTTTGACCCAACCAAGCACAACGCGTTAATAGTCAACCAAGGATAAGAAAAAAGAATTCTTAAATGAGTGTAAACATCTTCCATGGAATAAATAAGGAAAATTGTGTGTGTTTACAGGTCATCCACTGTCAAGTGGTTAACAGGGCCTCCATTGTATTCTGCATGAAGGTATTTAGACGACATGTAAGTACATGTACATGAACACATGTAAGAGTAATGACTTACCACGGGATAACACATTTCAACACATTTCATGAATTTTTCCCCCACCTTTTTTCAGAGCGATGTGGAAGGGCTGCGTAGCATCTTGATCAGAATAATAACAAGAATGCATGTAATATAAAATCAGTGCTCTGGAATATATGATTGCCAAGCTTTTGGTAACGGAGTACATGTACTTCTTCAGGGCAAGAAGATTCGGTTCTGAATGAACACAGAAGTTCAAAAATGACAGGCTGCTCCAGTTCCTTACTCTGTGCATCAGATGGCACTTTCTGCAGGATGCAGACGCTTATGTCACCTCGAGTACATGTTATGTTGCGGCATGTAAAAGTGCTGTGCAACAGTGAGACCAGGTGTTTGTTGGCACACACTGCGCAAGTGTTCCGTGAAGCGGTCACCAAGGCGACGCTTGGTCTCTCCAATGTACAGTTTACCACAGCGATAACATATAATGCGATAAACCACATTACTTGTAATGAATGTATGATCCCCGACTATTCTGTAGCTACCGTGAGGGCTGACGACCGACAGGCTGTTAACTATGTACAAGCAGGTGTTACATCTGAGGTGCTGACAAGGGGAATTGCTGCCTGCTTTTGACGGCGAGACAGAATCTAGCCGGGAATGTACAACCATGTACCTGACAGAACAATCGCGCCTAAATGCACAAATCGGGGTTCGGTGAAAATGGAAGCTGTGGCCGCATCATTTCAGAGTGTACAAAACTATTTGAGAGTTTGTCATTGACCTACACATGATCTACCTATATGTACCTGCATCTCTGTAGATTCAGAGTGGAGCCAGGCATATTTGCTGCACATGTTGAAAATATTTTGTGTAAAAATTAGAGCCAAATCAAATACAAAGACCCATGAGATCAAGCATACAGAATAATGGACATGCATGTACATGTCAATTACACTACTGCTCAGAAATATAGGACCTTTTCGCGATCGATTTAGGGACGGCATCAAAAATAAGTTTACCGTTTGCACGCGTGCGAATGCCAGGAATGCATTCTTTTGTTCGAGCCACCTCAGATGGCACGCAAGGGAACAGGCCCTCCCATTCCCATTTCCCAACAAAAGGCCCGTCACGGTCTGTGCACACAGCAAGACGTCTAGGGCGCAATAGTGGCACAAAACGTATCCAGAGAATGGTATACGCTTACTGACACTTGTCCATTGGTGTGAAATAAAATTCTTGGCAAACACCGAACAGCGGGATAGTGAAAGGTTTGGCCAATATTCTAGGTAACACATTCCTTTTAATTCTCAGAAGCAAAACACTGTCAGTTAAGCGCAAAACCATCGGGGCCTCTTATTAACAAAAAGACACACTGTATAAAGTTATGGAATACAAACACCCGCTGGGTCTTAGCTGGAGGGATTTTATTCGGCATATGAGGCCTGCCTAGCCAACTTAAAAAAAGTTAACACTTGTGACGTCAGATTAGAATTGGGGTAGGATTATTGCCCGGCCGATGGAATTATTTTTTCAGTGCCTCTATCAGACAGCATAAACAGCCTTTTTAACAAAAAATCCTCAACAATTTCTGAAGACAGACAGCCGAGATAATGTAATGTGTTCCGCAGGAGACAATGAGACTAATTGATTATTTTTAGTGGTAACGTCTTTTCTTTTTTCAGAAAAGATGAGATTTTTGTGGAAGAGGTTGTTTATAAATTTGAGGCCTGGAAAATGTGTACTTGTATGTTAGTTTCAATAAATGTCAAGAAAAGGAGGTGAAGGAACATTATTCAATTTATCCAGGGCTGTACAACTGAAAGCAGTTATGGGCTCAGCGCTAAAAAAAAAGCCTGGCTAGCGGCCATGCAGTGTACAAGACAGCATGCCCGGGCAGAAGGCCCAGGATTATCCATGGCAATACTGTTTCTTGGCAACAGTGGCATAACTCTGGGATTGCACAAGTATAACAATCCTACCAATGGCTGCTTTGCTTGCAAAGAATCAACTTGTTAATTGGCCTAGGACTTATGACAAAAAAATGTGCCCAGCAAGTCTTTGGGCCAAAGAAAGCCATGTCTTCAAATATAGGTGACCCAGACCCAAATTCTTAAAAATATACATTGTGTCTGATGGAACAATAGAGCTGTCAATCAATCCTGGGGAGATTTCTTTTTTGACAGAGCTGGGGTGGATTTATTCTCGAATTTTTTTCATCGGGACTTGCAGAGCCACTTGAAAATAATCATTTCTTCCCACGTATTTTCTACGTATTGGCGTTAGCCGAATTTGAGTTGTCAAGAGTTCCTATGATTTAACTGGGTGCTGAAGTGTTAAGAAATGTAGACACTTTTGCAACATCATTTGAAAATAAAAATTCACCCAGACAGTGTTAAATAAACTTTGTTAAAATTCAAACAATTACTTCCATTTCCATGTACACGTACGTTTAGGAATTAAAGGTCGAATTTTACGTTGAATTTGCTAAACGCTTCGTAATATTTCAATTTGCTGTTTAAATGTTTGCCAACACAAACAATAAAAGCAAACCCATGTCGGCTCAGTTTCAGCCTAAGAAATGAGTTTTTAATGCAGGTGTAGCTCCAAAACAATGCTTTATTAAAAATTTAAAAAATTAAAAAGGCACATTTTATATTTAAATTCAACATTAGTTTTTCCAAACTATAATTATGTCCTTGATAACGACTGTAGTTATGTTCTTTTTGAGGATGAGAAATCGCTTATGTTTGATGTTTTGAATATATTTGTCTCTCTTGTCCGCAGATGGTTGAGCCCCAGATTCATTTATCTACTACTCCTGTGAAAAATAAAAAGTAGTTTATACAAATTGAAATCAAAGTATTAATTTATACAAAAGACATACTAGCTGAAACTGTTACGTCTTGTTCATCATCTTTAAATTAATGCATGGAACCTAGATTTCCGGTTTTATAGTCTTAAGTACAGTGAATGCATGGCACAGTGAAATTAATGTTTACTTTAATTATAAATTTTCTATACTGACAGTCAGCTAGATCTGTATTTATTGGGCGCCATGGTGCACTTTTCTTCTATGGTCGTCTACATCTGTCTTACTGGTGAACACATACTTGCACCAGGACTTGTTCCACCTACCAAGTGATTTTTTTTTAGTACAAGGACATGTGTTGACATGAAGGGTGTCTTGGGTGGCGAAGGGCTTCTAAAAATTTCAAAAAGTGACCAGGGTGCTCTTCAGAGGGGACCGGTGTTGGAAAAGTGCGCACACACTGTAGCATATCATTTGCAATCGGTGGGTTGGAAGAGCAGTGCTGACACCCTGGATCGGTGCATTTAGCAAAAATTACCATGCCAATGCGCCGATCCATGTGTCTCGTAACGAACTGCTATTCTTCATACACTGCTCTATCCTCCCACAGCAGAGTTGCCGATGATGTTACTGCAGTGTGTACCCACCCAAAGTCACTGAAGGGAGTGTCGGGAGATCCACTGGGCGTGCTGATTGTTGTGACCGGGTGCTCAGCATACTGCAGTCCTCTCCAGTACTGCTGCACTGTGGCCATGGCTTTGTCAAAGACCTCCTGATCTTTCAGTTGGCGTTCCTCCGTGGTGAGCTCGGTTTGTTTGCCGGGCGGTAGTTCCCCAGGGAGTGCTGCTGGTATGATAGTGGATGTCAACGCACGGGTGCACGGTGCCCACAGCTGCTCCACGGGGTTCATGGCTGAATGGCCGGGACAATAGGACGTGACGACAAGGGCATCCAACTTGCAATGCTTGAAGAGGCGGCCGTAATAGATTTCGTTCACCACATGGTTAACGTTGAAATCTGGTCCACCGTCAGCAATCATTACAAGGAGTGAACGGCCTTTTGCCACCTCCTCTGCTACCTTCAGATGATTGACCATGTCGTTCATGTGTGTTGAAACATGACATGCGTTCTTTGGACTCCGGATGACAACAGTCGCCTTTGACCTTTTGGGGGTTCTGGAAAAAAATAACACGGAACAGGAAAAGAATGGAAAAAATGTCAAAATATATTATGTCAGGCTGAAATTGAAAGAATCGTATCAGCAAGGTGGTTCAGGCCTACAGGAAAAAATGTGACGCATGTTCATAAAACGATCAGCTGAAATGGATTGTTTCAGTTGCCCGGCTATTTAACTGAATTAACTTGCAGAAACTTCTTGCAACATCGATTGTCTTGTTTTCAAAGACCTTCTTTAGAGTTGTGTGCACGTATAGTTCAGTTTAACCACACTGTCATTAAACTGCTTCAACACATACATGTACGTAACCGTGTAACAGCCAAAGATCATGTTCAAAGTTGAACAGTTGTTCACTTTTAGGAGGCTCCTGATGTATGGAAAGAATTTTCCCTGTTCGGCGATACATGTACTCTGTCCCAATCATTAAAAAATGGACACATTAAAACTACTTTGACTTACTGAAACTGGTCCCTTCCGAGATCATCTTTGGTCAGTGTCGTTGAGGTTGGGGGAAACCATTTGAAGGTAGCCACAGGGGACAAAGTAGCCTGGGGTGGGGAAGTCATGATCCGGGAGGTTTGGGCTGTCGTCAGTGGGGAAAAACCGATTGATTTGGATGCAACGATCCACGGCTGCCACCTGGCTTCCTAGGAGGATTTTATTTTTGTTGTCCACTGAGTAGACTATTGCCACTTCCTGAAACTTGGATGCCAACTCTAGTGCGTACCGTACTCGTGCAGCATAAAAATGACTATTCTCGTTCTGCTTACGGATGGAGTTCTCCTTTGCTGGCACCTTGGCGTCGATGTAACCCTGGTAGTACTTGGAAGACCCGAGTCCTTTGTTAGGTGGCTTCATCCATCTCGCAATCGTACGAACACCTGCAAATTTAAATTGTTTAAACAATTTAAACAGGAAAGTGCAAAGAAGGATTGCAGTTTTGTGTCTTTTGCCCCCGGATGAAATTGCCCTTTGTTGTACCGGTAAGAGCAAGTTGCAAACGACAGAAAGAATATTATTTAGTTTTACATTAAAACATGAGTTTCAAAAACGAAAAAAAAATAGAAATTGAATATAAAGCAGTATTGAGACAAATACCTATGTTTGGTCGGTTTTCCTTTAGGTCTGGAAAGGTTTCCAAGAGATGTTGTTTAACTTGCTGGAGGGTTGACCCACAGGTACCAGTGTCCTCTCGTCGCCGATGATGTGCTTGATATCCATTGCCTTCGACAAAGGTTCTAGCAGCGTCAACGATACCGGAATAAAGCTCGACCATGGCAGGACGACCCTTCCTCCTCTCTTCCTTAGGTTTAGGCTATGTATGTTTGCGTTTTGGACTGGCTGTAAGACAGCTGATATCGACATCTGGGCGATTTGCTATAATTTCTCGAATTGGTGAACTCATTTTGGACAAAATACATGCGATTCTTCAAACTAAAGTGAAAGAAGACAGAGTTGGTTTTCTTTCCCCCAGCCGGAAGAGACGGAAGAGCTCTGTGATTTAGTTTCATAAAGGGTTGGACTGGCATATTGCGAGTTGCTACCGACTGGGGGTAATCCTCCTAGCAAACCCCCATTGACAGTTGGATCTTACACTGGGATAGATTATTGTGGTAACGCCTTGTGTCGTTTGCGTGTAAAGCACCACACAAAAGAACCGAACTATGAACCAATCAGCTTGAGCATCATTGCTCTTTCGCGCCCGTTTCAAAGCCATGCAGCTCACTGGAGCGAAAACATCATTTCGTGGGCATCCTTTTAAAACTGCAGCCTCTGTCATTTAGAAAGACAGTTGCCCAAGGAAAAATGTCTGCAAAACTAAAAATTAGATGGCTGAATGAAAAATGGCATGGCATCGAAGAAGATGTGGTTCGGAGCAGGGTGAAATCTTGCGATCCCCTAGAAATCGGCATGGAGGTTCAAGTGAGCTACAAATCCAGTCACCACAGAGCAGAAATTGTACAACTCGGCAACAAAAGTAAGTCAGACAGCAGTTTTGATGTGTTCAGATTCACTGTTATATCAGGTAGGAGATGGTAAACAAGGTGGTGGTGGGTAGCCGCACGAATGGACCTGCCCTTGTCTCTGGAATTTCCAAATTCTAATTGAATTTATGTATCATTTTATAGATAAATGAGAGATATCAAATTTGGTTTATAGAGGTCTAATCAATAAATATGTTTTTTTGCATAAAATGATTGAATATTAAACTTCCTGTCGCTTTGTTCACTCTTGTGAAGGCTAACTGTATTACCGTACACTCAAATTTGATCCTATATCAGTCCTCTCATATTACTTTCAGAGATTTCTATCAATGGTAACCTAGAAACGTGATCTTGCATTATCAGATTCATTATTGTCATAACATCAACATTTTGCAGCTCGAGTTTTTAAATCCACGTACACTAATAATCCGTATGTGCAAGTATATACAACGGTCAGATTGGTTTTGACACTTGAGATTAAAGAGTGGCATACATCCTTTCACCACCGTGCACCCTTCAGGATGCAATTTGAAAATAAGTTATTAAAAGCTAAATTCAAGTTGATTTCCTTTTTACAGAGATAAAACTTTCAGAGGATTCCAATAATGACGACTTGCCGCTGGCAATGATAAAAAAAAGTTGCAGTTGGCCCCGCCATCGTTCCTGAGCCCCAGGGGCCCACCGTTCCCATGACCGATGAACCCACGGTCACTGATCCTGAACCCCAGCAACCCGCCGCTCCTGAGCCCGAGGAACCCACCGGTCCCACTAGCACTCCGCAGCCCCACGAACCCACCACCACCGATCCTGAGCCCGAGGAACCAACCGCTTTCAAGCCCCAAGAATCCACCGCCTCCGCTCCAAAGCCCCACCCTTCATGGTTTCACCCAGCTGCGAACACCGTCGACAACCACCCTGCTCTCCTCCATCCTGAGTACGATCCACTTTCAGATTTCGACCTGGATCTTTCGGCAATTACCGGGTCCAACACCGAATGCACCCCTATCGTGCATCTCCTGACTTCCCAGCTAGCAATGGTAGTTGCAAAGCTGGATGAGCAGTCAGCCAAAACCAGAGGGCTACGGAGTGACATTCAGAAGCTGCAAGGAGACGTCAGTGAGCTTCGAGCTGAAGTTCAAGAGCTTCGGGACAAAGGAAAAAACGCGTCTAGCATGCAGGAGCATCGTGAACCACAGTACATTGTAATTGACCAGAACACGATAATCACAGGCACATCAAACAATGCCACCTATACAATGGACAAGGATATTTATGATAGAATATTTGAAAGGGTGAACAGTCAAAAAGAATTAATTGTTAAACTTATGGCTGAGGTGTTTACCAAAGAAGAGCTAGCCCGATCTAATTTCCATGGCGGTGTTGTGTTCAACGGGAAAGAAAGAATAAGTAAGGAGTGTATATGCGAAAGAAACCTGCATTCGTTGCAATCATGTCTCAGGCGGCCCTCGAATTTCCTAGAGTAACGATTGACGATGACTTTCAAAAGGCACTGAAAGATGCCGTGAACGCAAAATGCCGAAAAGCATCGCTGTTGGTAAGGTTGTAGAAACGTTTAAAGTGTATTTCTGGAAATTTAGGTGAGGATATCTTTTGTAATAATGAATAGGCCTATGTGACATATTACCACCACCAACTTTGTGTATCACTCCCATAGAAACAGGTTTATTTTAAGTCCCTGAAAGATTCAACATTTTAAGAATAAATGAAGTAGAACACCAGAACTAGATTGTCATGTTTATATTTTGATTTAGAATTTTAATGAAAATCAGGGAACTTGATGCGAAAGCTGTGTATCATTAAACGGAAACTCATCCTTCCCGATTCACTGTTTTATTTTCAGCCGCCATCCTGTGTACGCATGATTACTTTTATTCCGGATGTATATGTACAGTTCCTTCCCTTTTGAATATATTTCAGCTTTATCCATTCCTGAACCACTCCCAGCTTTGATTTTTTCCCCGCTCCGGCCAGCGCATGTCATGTAATCAGTTTATTTATTAGGAGCTTCAGACACACCGCAGATTGTTTCTATCTCTGTATTAATTCTCTTGGCTTTATACAACCCTGAATTTTATTTCGTCGCATCCTTGAATTTTTGTTTTATCCAAAACCTGTACCACCCGGATGGGCTTTTTGACTTCCCGGCCCCATCAAATAATCGTTACTTCTACACAAACCCTCCAATAGTCCCAAAATAGTTATTTAAGGGAGAAACGTGTAGTAGTATGGGAGAAACGTGAAGCACAGTTTGCAAAACTCTGGGCCCCTCTTCGCGAATGATCCGCGAACATAAGCTGAAATTCGCAAACGATGCCTAACGTTGAAACACACATAATGCCTACCCCCATGTTCGGACCATGAAAGAATTCACAAACGGAAACACCTTCACAAGTCACAAACATGATAATGCCCAGAATTGGAAGACTTGCCCAGAACTGGAAGATTTGGTATAAGTATTGCCGATATGTTAAAAGAGTAGGCCTGCCGTTAAAAATGCACAAAAATGACATGCTATTCTTTGGTAGTCGGCAAACTTTTGGTCATGAAACCCATGTTTTCACGACTCTCATGGGACTATTAAAGCACTTGCATAATGAAACTACAGAAAACGTGTTTGTGAACGAACACATAGCTGTTCCGAAAATATTTTTCAATATCTTTTGATACTGTCAATGAGTATCATAAATATGCAATTAATTGGATTAAAAAGAGAGCTTATCTGTCTGTTTGACAACAGAACAGAGGGCTTTTTGCATTCTTTTGTACATTTGAACAACTACGGCATCATTACATCAAGTCATTTTTTGTATATAATACCTCTCCTTCAAGTTATCTGCAAAGTTTCAACTTGATAGAACATGTATTTCAGGAGATATAGGGCCTTAAAGAGTGCACCTTTAATGTCACGTGGCTTGTCTCCTGATGACGTCATCATCACATGAGGTCAATATTCCTCTAAAGCACTTCCTTTTCAAGATATCTGCAAGATTTAAACCTGATAGGACATCTACTTCAGGAGATATACTCCTCTTATTTGCATAATCATACATATGCATTGCCACTCTGAAAAAAATATTCCTTGATAATATTTAACATAACAATAATTGATTGCACATTTCAGATTTTCTGTGTATAAAATTTAAGAAAGAGAGTGCAGGACTACTATCGATGACATCTGTTGCATGCTGGACATTTTAGCGCAAAAATGAATTTCACTTCTTGCAACTGTGACTAGAAAGTTGTACTGTATAATCCGAAACCACTCCCATGTACAGTGGCATAAGCCATGTGCCATCTGTAAGTTAAGGGTCTGGTGTGGTCATTCACTTCATCACCCATCGTGTTTGGGGTTCACAATTGAATACGTCGCCACGCAGATCTGGTGTCAGCCACATTGTGTTTGACATTTGACATTTCGATAATGTCGTTATGAAAAAAGCGATATATCGGCATTGGACAAAATACAATGTCCACCGTAACTACATCAGTATATGATTTGAAGAATACTTCGCCCCACCAAATTTAATTAAATTTTAAACATTCAAAATTTTATAATAAATCACTTGATGACGTCATCATGGCATCATGTTTCTAGGACCATCTGTGCATAGCTGTTAAGGGTTCTTCATTGGTATAAGTTTGATGAAGATCCAAAGTTGCAAAAGTACTAAAGTGGTGGGCCATTAGTTTTCCAGTTATTAGACTAAAAAGAAAAAATATTGATGATGTCATACCTGGAAAACAATAAAACGTATTTTAATAATATTGTAATACAATTATCTGTCCATGGACTTCTTAAGTACTGTAAATTATCAATCCGATTAGATATTATAAGTCACGAGATATCATTTTTGTTTTCAAATACAACTTCTGGTCAAACAGGAAGTAGCGGTCACATAAGGTCAAGATATCAATTTTCATCTATAACACGTCCCTGACTATGTGCATACCAAATTTGAGTTAAATCGGTCAAATAGTTTACTAGTTATTAGACTATACAGAATGAACTTTTGAATTGAGGTCATGTGACCCCTGATGACGACACGATTACATAAAGTTTCGCGGTACATCTTCTGATGATGCTTAATTACTATACCAAGTTTGAAATTAACCCTAACCCTCCTCAATCCTTCAGCTGTTGGAGGACTGAGGAGTGTTAGGGTTAATGGGACTTTCTGCCAAAGTGCCTTGTAGAATAAAACATGGAAATAGAAAAAAAAAAAAAAAACGAGAGCTTCTATGTCTGTTTGCAACAGAACATAGGGTTTTTCTGCTTTTCAATAAAAATTCATCGTCATGATTGCATATCTGAAAAGTTTCATCCCACTGGGATATGTACTTTTGGAGATACAGGGCTTTAAAGATGCACTTTTAATGTCATGTGACTTGTCAACTGATGATGTCATCATTCCGTGAGGTCAATTTTCATCTATCTCACATCCCTTCCAGATATTTCCAAAGATTCAACCCGCTCGGACATGTACTTCAAGAGATATAGGGATTTAAATGATGGATCTTTAATGTCACGTGACTTGTTAACTGATGGGGTCATCATTCTATGAGGTCATTTTTCTTCTCTCACACATCTCCTTCCAGATATCTGCTAAGTTTAAACCCACTGGGACATGTGCTTCAGGAGATATAGGGCTTTAAATGATGGAACGTTAATGTCACGTGACTTGTCAACTGATAAAGTCATCATTCCATAAGGTCAGTTCTCCTCTATCACACATCCCCTTCCTGATATCTGCAAAGTTTCAACCTGCTGTTCCATGTACTTTAAGAGATATAGGGCTTTAAAGGATGCACCTTTAATGTCACCTGACTTGTCAACTGATGAAGTTATCACGCGATGACGTCAATTTTCATGTATCACACATTCCCTCCAGATATCTGCAAAGTTTCATCTCAATGGGATATTTGCTTCAGGAGATAAAGGGCCCTAAAGAGTGCATCCTTAATGTCACATGACTTGTCCCCTGATGATGTAATTATCACATGAGGTCAATATTCCTCTAAAGCACTCCCTTTTCAAAATATCTGCAAGATTTGAACCCGATCGGACATCTACTCCAGGAGATATAGGGCCTTAAAGAGTGCACCTTAAATGTCACGTGACTTGTCTCCTGATGACGTCATCATCACGAGGTCAAAATTCCTCCGAAGCATTCTCTTTTCAAGATATCTGCAAGATTTGAACCCAGTTGGACATGTGCATGTACTTCAGCAGATATAGGGCCTTAGAGTGCACCTTTAATGTTACTGGTATGTGACTTGTCTCCTGATGACGTCATTATCACAAGGCCAAAATTCCTCGAAAGCACTTCCTTTTCAAGATATCTGAAAAATTTGAACCAAATTGGATATACACTACAGGAGATATAGTGCTTTAAATGATGTACGTTTAATGTCACGTGACTCGTTTGCTGATGGCATTGTCATCACGTGAGGTCAATTTCCATTTGTAAACTTTCCCTTCCTAACTACCTCCAAGGTTTCAACCCAATCTGACGTACAATGTACAAAACAGAACATTAAAGTTATTGTGGAAAAGTCACAAATAAGACATTTTATAGATTTGTCCCTGTTGGCGTTCCATATAATGCGATCAGCTCTCAGCATTTTGCCAAGTCCTGAGTATATGCCCTACGCACTGTGCACCAACTATGTTGCAGGCAGATACTGGGTGTCTAGGCACGGAGTAGCCAATGCACAGTATGCAGATGGATATTTGAGTTGGCAGTTTATATTGTAAGGTGTTTTTTGTTGATGGCGCTTCATGTGTGTGAAAAAGTACACCAGTTATGCACTTCATGCAGCTGACTCCAATGTTTTAGCTGTCATCTCGTGAACAGTTCACGCTTATATCTCTTACGGTTCAATTTTTTAACCTAATTTGAAGAATAAAAGAAGTTTTTATTGTAACTTCCGGTCTGATGACGTCATCAGCCCCAAACTTTACACGCATTGTGACTGGGTAAAGATGGTCATCTACATCAATTTTCAGGCCATTCGGACCAACTTAGCCACAGACATCTATTCAAAATTCATTTTTCGGAATTTTTAACCTGTCGCTAGAGGGCGCTCGACAATTAGGCGACATCATCAGTAGATGATTTGAAGAATACTATACCCAAACTGACTAATACCGTTGAAAACAACTTGATACCTATTACCAATTTTAAACAAGACCACTTATTCAGCTCCACCTCCATTCAGGGCATACCACAGCCCAGCAGTCGCGGTCAAAATAATTCCGCCGTGAAGGGGTAAACATATCGGCAATACTAATACCAAATCTTCCAGTTCTGGGCAAATCTTCCAATTCAGGGCATTATCATGTTCATGACTTGTCATAGGTGAAATCTTTCACGGTGAGAACATGGAGGTAGGCATTATGTGTGTTTCAATGTTGGGCATCGCTTGCGAATTTCAGCTTATGTTCGTGCATCATACACGAAGAGGGGCCCGGAGTTTCACAAACTGTGCTTCGCGTTTCTCCCTTGTGGCGACCAAGTCTTTGTGAATCGACCTTCGAAGAAAGGACTTCCCAGACAAGTGTTACTTTTCAAATTGCACCCAATTCGCAAAGTATTCTTTGCAGTAAATCAATCCCAAAAAGGTCCTACATTTCTGAGAGGTATTGTAGTTATTAAAATATTCTTTCATGCTGACGTTCTCAGGGTCTTTGGATGCTTGCCAAGTGGTCAGTGACATACAGATAGAAAAATGTATGTACATGTATGTGTACATTATCTACATTAAAAACTTAATTTTCCTACCTTGTGCCTACATTTCAGCACAACTCCATAGGCCCCTGATAGAAAAAACAAAAGTAAATAAGAGGACCATGTTAATTGGTCTAGTAATTAACTTCTGCAGCACAAGTTTTTACAGTATTTAAAAATGCAAGATGGTGTATGTAGATGCTATATGTAGCAATCAACTGTTTATGAACACATAATTTTGTGTGCATGTAATAAAAATCTCTCTTCCAGCTGATTAGAAGAAATGACCACATACTCCATCCTCTTGTGTCTCTCTTACGCCGAGAGAACGAGATGTGAATAACTGGCTGCGTCACCTTACACTCATTAAGCTGGCAAGGAATAACTTCATTTTTTTCACCAAAACATTTTTACCCAATCTTAATTGCGGAAACAACATTGACATGCCAATGGAATAATATATGGGTATAGCAAATTTGAAATTTCTTGGACTTATCTTTTAACAATGTCTGAAACAATCGTTAAAAATGTCTGCTTTCTGAGTTCTAATTCCCCGAGACTTTTGACTATCTCATCAGGCCTGAACTATTTTATTCAAAATTAACATTGAAAATTCTAGATATCCATTGCAAAAGTCTTCAAGATGTATAAGAAAAGCCAAAAAATTGTGACAATAATGCCAATGTGATTATTTGCTTTTAAATGCCCAGAATGCTTGACAAAAGTCTATTATAATGGAGACCTTATTTTTACTCCAAAAAAGGACATTTTTGCTGTTAAAATGTGTCTTTAGACACCTTTGGCCATGATGGAAGTGACATATGGGAACTCAGCAAGGGATATCCAAGGGCAGGGCGGCATCAGAAATAACAGTTAAAGAGACAGACGGTAATGACAGACATGATGAAAGACAATTTTCAAATTTCGGAAGAATAACATCTTTTATTAAACATTATCAAACCTTAAAGAACTTGCAGAGTTTTCACTTCTAATAATTAATTGATTTCCTGGGTAAATATTGCTGACTGTGAACTCACTGACATGCAAAATTCAAAATTTCTGATACCACGATGATAGTTAATAATAATAATTGAAAATTTATAATAAGTTACCCCCGGTACCGCAATAATATAGGAACCAACTATGCACGCATGATGTCTCCACTCACTTTAGTACTGCAAATTTTGCCCACTGCTTCCTCAAACTGGAAATTTACAGGGTGAATGTTCAACAGCTATCTGAACATGGGAAGTTGTTACAAAATAATAATAAAAGCCGTGTCTTAAAAGCATGTTACAACCACATACATGCAGCATTTTGCACAGAAATTTCAGTATTCAAGATCAGGACACCATTTTTGATTTCAATTCTAGGCTAAGTGACATCATGAACTGATTGGGTCCCCCCCCCGGAAAGTCGGGGCAGGGGGAACAATAAATAATTACAACATTAATAATTACAACATCTGTAATGCACTTTCCACAATGTTTCAAAGCGCCATTATTAGCCCTGCACACTGGACCCCACACATCTATGAACATTCCTGAAACCATCTCAGCTCCCTGGGGAGTGTACTAGCCCAGTACTGCCTTTTGGGCGCAAACAGCTAAACATATATGTGTCTGCCCTCACAAGTACCAATATACTCCTGAGTGGAAAGAGGCACACAGGAGTAAAGTGACTTGCCCAGGATCACAACAAGCTGCCACCAGCTGGATTCGAACCCCTGACCCTATCATCAGAAGCTACAAACCCTAACCACTAAGCCACATGCCTCCACAATAAAAAACGTAAGCACTGCCAAACAAAATCGCCTGCAAGTCTACAACAGCTAAGTGATACAGACGTAGCCTTGGGCAGGAAAGACATTATTTTAAGGCTTAAGTTGATAGACCCAGTTTAACCACTTCGTGCCGGGGGCTCCGGTAACGGAGCCATAGGCCTTATATTTGGGGCCGGGGACTCCGAGATCGGAACTTTACTATAAAAAAAAAAAAGTTGCTGGGCGTTTCCTAAAAAAGTTTGGGGCTGTCAGTTAAAAAGTTTAGGCCATCATTGGCCGGTGAATTGTGACTTTTTTATAGCCGGGGTGACCGAACTTCTTTTATAGCCGGGGTGACCGAACTTCTTTTATAGCCGGGGTGACCGAACTTATCAAAGCCTTGAATAAAAGTACGAGCTCCTGAGAGCTGCTGGGCCCTGCCAATCAATCCCTGTATTCTTTCAGCGCAGAGCGCTGCAATTAGCGAAGGTAATCCGTGTATTGTTTAGCAGAGCGCATTTGTTCGCGCGGCCGGGCGCTCGCAGGGGATTATCGCTGCACTGCACCGAAGACAAAGCGCGGGCTGTGCGGGCTCATTATGCACCTGCGCCCCATGAATGACCCGGCCCGGGCGCTGCTGGCCCTTGCCACGTTGACTGACAGGGCACGGCCCTCGCTGCTTGAGAATAAAAACGCCTTGCAGTGTTCGCGTGTGTTCATATTGGGTATCGTGTTATTTAGAGTACAGACAACATGGCTGAAGTTATATCCGGAGAGTCGAGTTCTTCCAGTGAAAGCGAGTTTTATCTGAGTTCAGATGAAGTTTCTTCGTCTTTTTCATCACCGCCGTCACCTGTTCAAGTACAGTCAAGTACAGAAATTGACAGTGATGTACCCTTGGCGGTATATGCCAAGCGCAAGAGACAGTCCCGTACACAGACCGCCGCGTCGACCAGCAGCAGTGCCGCACCGTTCCAGTGGACAGATGAAGACAGTACACCGCTGAAGTACGGCTTCACCGGTAATGGTGGTGCCGTCGACCCCCGCCTGCATCGCAGCTCGACCTGCAGTGAAGCCTTTGAACTGTTTTTTGACGATGTTCTCTACAACAAGATAGTGCAAGAGAGCAACCGGTATGCCGTGCAGAGGCCCGCTACGACATCGGCGCACATGCGATCATGGACTGATCTGAACATTAGAGAACTGAAGGCCTTTCTGGGCCTTTGCATAATGACGGGCATTGCGAAGCACCCCACCCTTCATAGCTTCTGGTCCACCGACCCACTACTGAAGATGAGCCTATTCCCGTCCGTCATGCCCCGAGATCGCTTCCTTGCCATCCTGCAGTCCCTGCACTTCAACGATAACACCGCCATGCCAGATGACTGCACCGACCGCCTCTTCAAAGTGCGCCCAGTCGTCGACCATCTTGCTCAGAAGTTTGCCACTGTCTATGTTCCTCAACGGGACATTTCCGTCGACGACTCCCTGCTGAAGTTTTACGGGCGTCTCCGCTTCGCTACCTACAACCCCAGAAAGAGGGCCCGCTTCGGCATCAAGATGTACAAGTTGTGCCAGAGCACCGGGAGTGCCGCTGGGTACTGCTACAACTTCAAAATCTACACCGGCCAAAGTAGAGGAGACCTCCCAGCAACTACACAAGTGGTGATGGACCTGGTGAACGACCTAAGTGGTAAGGGCTACAACCTTGCCCTCGACCGGGCCTTCAGCAGTCCCGATTTGTTTCGACGACTTCACAACCAGAAGTTCAACGTCGTCGGCACCGTCATGGGGAACAGAAAAGGGATGCCGAAAGACCTGCAGTTCGTCAAGCTGAAGCGGGGCGAAACAGCGTCCCGGTCGGCCGACCTGGGTGTCAGCGGTTCTTTCCTGGCCATGGTGTGGCGAGACAAGCGCAACATCCGTATGCTCTCCACCATGCATACGGCAGACATCCGTGGCACCGGCAAGCAAGACAGGACAGGGCAGGAAAAGCAGAAACCGACCTGTGTCATCGAGTACAACGCCCTGATGGGGGGCGTTGACAAGAGCGACCAACTAGCGGCAAATCATCGAGCAACTCGTAAGTCCCTCAAGTGGTACAAGAAGCTCTTCTTCTACCTGCTCGACTTGACGCTGGTGAACACCTACGCCGTGTACCTGGCCGTTGGTCACCGCCTCTCCTTCCTCGACTACCGCTTGGGTCTTGTCCGCGAGCTGCTGTTCGACGAGCCCTTGCCCGAGTACCGCCCTCAGCACGATACTCCACCAGTCAGCAACTCCCGCTTTGTCGGCCGACACTTCCCCGTGGACTTCGAGAGGACCAGCTATGGCGACTTCCGCTACCGGCGGTGTGTCCTCTGCGCTTCCCGTGGTCTGCGAAAGAAGACGCACTTCGAGTGCGACACGTGCCACCAGCCCCTCTGCGTCGCCCCCTGCTTCAAGGAGTACCACACTGTCCACTAATTGACACTTTGAACATTTATTTTCATGGACATTTTCATTGACATTATATTTTGCGTTTTTCATGTGTTTTGACTTGATGCCCCACTTATCTAGTAGAAAACAATATGTCATTTCTGGTGGTTTTACTAGGTGGTCATAGTTTCAACCTTTGAAAAAAATGACAAAAAAGACAAAGTTTCTGGAACGTACTGCTTTGAGGATGTAGTATTTTCATCTCTTGAAAAAGTGGCACATTTCCTTGTAATGGTTTTACTAGGTGGTCATGTTTTCAACCTTTGAAAAAAATGACAAAAAAGACAAAGTTTCTGGAACGTACTGCTTTGAGGATGTAGTATTTTCATCTCTTGAAAAAGTGGCACATTTCCTTGTAATGGTTTTACTAGGTGGTCATGTTTTCAACCTTTGAAAAAAATGACAAAGACAAAGTTTCTGGAACGTACTGCTTTGAGGATGTAGTATTTTCATCTCTTGAAAAAGTGGCACATTTCCTTGTAATGGTTTTACTAGGTGGTCATAGTTTCAACCTTTGAAAAAAATGACAAAGACAAAGTTTCTGGAACGTACTGCTTTGAGGATGTAGTATTTTCATCTCTTGAAAAAGTGGCACATTTCCTTGTAATGGTTTTACTAGGTGGTTATGTTTTCAACCTTTGAAAAAAATGACAAAGACAAAGTTTCTGGAACGTACTGCTTTGAGGATGTAGTATTTTCATCTCTTGAAAAAGTGGCACATTTCCTTGTAATGGTTTTACTAGGTGGTCATAGTTTCAACCTTTGAAAAAAATGACAAAGACAAAGTTTCTGGAACGTACTGCTTTGAGGATGTAGTATTTTCATCTCTTGAAAAAGTGGCACATTTCCTTGTAATGGTTTTACTAGGTGGTCATAGTTTCAACCTTTGAAAAAAATGACAAAGACAAAGTTTCTGGAACGTACTGCTTTGAGGATGTAGTATTTTCATCTCTTGAAAAAGTGGCACATTTCCTTGTAATGGTTTTACTAGGTGGTCATGTTTTCAGCATGTGAAAAAAATGACAAAAAAGACAAAGTTTCTGGAACGTACTGCTTTGAGGATGTAGTATTTTCATCTCTTGAAAAAGTGGCACATTTCCTTGTAATGGTTTTACTAGGTGGTCATGTTTTCAGCATGTGAAAAAAATGACAAAAAAGACAAAGTTTCTGGAACGTACTGCTTTGAGGATGTAGTATTTTCATCTCTTGAAAAAGTGGCACATTTCCTTGTAATGGTTTTACTAGGTGGTCATGTTTTCAGCATGTGAAAAAAATGACAAAAAAGACAAAGTTTCTGGAACGTACTGCTTTGAGGATGTAGTATTTTCATCTCTTGAAAAAGTGGCACATTTCCTTGTAATGGTTTTACTAGGTGGTCATGTTTTCAGCATGTGAAAAAAATGACAAAAAAGACAAAGTTTCTGGAACGTACTGCTTTGAGGATGTAGTATTTTCATCTCTTGAAAAAGTGGCACATTTCCTTGTAATGGTTTTACTAGGTGGTCATGTTTTCAGCATGTGAAAAAAATGACAAAAAAGACAAAGTTTCTGGAACGTACTGCTTTGAGGATGTAGTATTTTCATCTCTTGAAAAAGTGGCACATTTCCTTGTAATGGTTTTACTAGGTGGTCATGTTTTCAGCATGTGAAAAAAATGACAAAAAAGACAAAGTTTCTGGAACGTACTGCTTTGAGGATGTAGTATTTTCATCTCTTGAAAAAGTGGCACATTTCCTTGTAATGGTTTTACTAGGTGGTCATGTTTTCAGCATGTGAAAAAAATGACAAAAAAGACAAAGTTTCTGGAAAGTACTTTCTATTCCTTGCACCGGTGTTTGATTTTTATTCGATGAGAAAGAGTTGAAATTTATTTTACTACTTTTATGAGTTCGACTACTTCAATGAGAAAAGAAAACACAAGAGAAATGACAAGAAAATAAGAGAAAAAGAAGTTCTCTCCAAATATTTGTCTGTGTGTATTTCTATGTGTACTTTATTTTATTGGTTTCTAAATTTTACTTGAAATGGTTTGGGAAATAAGGTTTGGGAAGGGAATATCTTACACTACGGGAGGGAAAATGAACAAGTTGGGAGATAAAATATGAGAGTGGTTTGGGGGGGATATAAGTTTGGTAGATGGGAAAATATATAACAGAAAATAACCCCAATAGCTTCAAAAAATAGCGAAAGTTACACGCAGCAGCGCCACGAAAAAGACACACTTTTAGACCCCTTTTTTACAGCATGAATTCATTTGTCCGTCATTGCCCGCACTCACTGAACAGTTGACAAAGCCCAGTGCACGTGCACAGCTTCCCATTCACTCAAGCCCAGTGCACGTGCACAGCTTCCCATTCACTCACCGCATAATACACGCTGGGGTCTTGACCGTCAATCGCTCTGCATAGCAACACGGCAGCATAGCAACGCACTGGGCCAAGGCCCGGAGCAAACGAGCCCTTATGTAACGCACACAATGGGGGCTCTACACAGAGCGGGCGGCGTGGCCGCAAAACCGAAGGGTCAATGGAGGTTGCTTGTGAGGGCTAGACTCGCCACGGGACACCCATTTTATGGGGTTTAGGCGTTCAGAAAAAAAAGATATGAATTTTTGAAGATTTTTGAAAAACGAAAATATGAAAAAAGAGCCCGGCAGCGCATATAACGGTTAAAAAAAAGCACTCGGCAGCAAGTGGTTAAAACTGTAAATGAGTTTGATTAAATAGTTTGCTGACTTGCATTGGTAACAGGTCATAATGTGCAAGTCCAAGTCAGGTCACAAGTCATTTTTTGAAAGTCCAAGTCAAGTCATAAGTCAAAAACAGATACACTGTAGTTACCAGTTAAGTAACAAGTCACAAAAATAATGACTGGAGTCTGACTTGAGTCCAGGCCAAGTGACTTGAGTCTAAAATTCTGTAATATGCATTGAATGCAATGCCATCCATCGTTTCATCCATTGCTTGCCCATCCAGGAACTTTTCAAAATCACGGTACATGTACTTGCAAGATTAGTGGTCTACATGTATGCCTTTTAATATGTCTGAAATAAAATTCAATTCCTGAGGAGACTTTCCGTAGCCACTGACTGCATACATCTACCGGTAAGTGTTTGTGCCTTTTTTCAACCTCCACCCATTTTACACATGATTGCTTTGTCAACACGCCATGGTAATGTTCCCCGAAAATGCACCTTATTGCTATCAGAAGGGTGTCGTGTTGTACCATCAGCAGTTTACATTATTAGAAAACAAAAATACGTTTAAGGTTTTGTTGATGGTATCATGTTGTGAGTCCTAAAATAAATGTAGGTTGAGAGAGACAGACAGATGAGAATTTGATTTGTCTGGAGTAACTTCTGAGTAGGAGTGCAGAGACCGGTTTCAACTTGCCCAGCTTCTAGAATCTGAAGACAGCAGATTCAAAAAATGTGGGGTCAGGTTGTTCCTGTGGAGAACAGGAAATTCATTCCCAATCCCCAGAATTAGGCATTTTAACGACTTTGCACTGGGCCCATTTATCCATGTTGATTCTGCTGTGCCACGAAATTTTTTTCTGTTTTTAAAATTCTTTAACTCTAACCCTCCCAAATCCTCCAATATATTCTCATCATTACCCTGTCTAATTTTTTTTTGCTCCTCCTCCTCCTGTTCCACCTCCTCCTCCTGATACTCCTCCTCCTGATACTCCTCCTCCTCCTGATACTCCTCCTCCTCCTGATACTCCTCCTCCTCCTGATACTCCTCCTCCTCCTGATACTCCTCCTCCTCCTGTTCCACCTCCTCCTCCTGATACTCCTCCTCCTCCTGATACTCCTCCTCCTCTTCCTCCTGATACTCCTCCTCCTCCTGATACTCCTCCTCCTCCTGATACTCCTCCTCCTCCTGATACTCCTCCTCCTCCTCCTCCTGATACTCCTCCTCCTCCTGTTCCACCTCCTCCTCCTGATAATCCTCCTCCTCCTGATACTCCTCCTCCTCCTGATACTCCTCTTCCTCCTGATACTCCTCCTCCTCCTGATACTCCTCCTCCTCCTGATACTCCTCCTCCTCCTGATACTCCTCCTCCTCCTGATACTCCTCCTCCTCTTCCTCCTGATACTCCTCCTCCTCCTGTTCCAACTCCTCCTCCTGATACTCCTCCTCCTCCTGTTCCACCTCCTCCTCCTGATACTCCTCCTCCTCCTGATACTCCTCCTCCTCCTGATACTCCTCCTCCTCCTCCTGATACTCCTCCTCCTCCTGATACTCCTCCTCCTCCTGATACTCCTCCTCCTCCACCTGATACTCCTCCTCCTGATACTCCTCCTCCTCCTGATACTCCTCCTCCTGTTCCACCTCCTCCTCCTGATACTCCTCCTCCTCCTGATAATCCTCCTCCTCCTGTTCCACCTCCTCCTCCTGATACTCCCCCTCCTCCACCTGATACTCCTCCTCCTCCTGATACTCCTCCTCCTCCTGATACTCCTCCTCCTCCTGATACTCCTCCTCCTCGTGTTCCACCTCCTCCTCCTGATACTCCTCCTCCTGATACTCCTCCTCCTCCTGTTCCACCTCCTCCTCCTGATACTCCTCCTCCTCCTGATACTCCTCCTTCTCCTGTTCCACCTCCTCCACCTGATACTCCTCCTCCTCCTGATACTCCTCCTCCTGATACTCCTCCTCCTCCTGTTCCACCACCTCCTCCTGATACTCCTCCTCCTCCTGATACTCCTCCTCCTCCTGATACTCCTCCTCCTGATACTCCTCCTCCTGATACTCCTCCTCCTGATACTCCTCCTCCTTCTGATACTCCTGTTCCAACTCCTGCTCCTTGTGACACTGGTCATCTGATCACAATGCTGCATAGGCATTGCCAGGAACTCCTCTCCTGAACTGTCAGATGTATCGGCCAGTGCCCTGTAGGATCCCCCCATCCTTACACCAGCTTCAATGGCACTCATCCTCAATGCCTGGCAGAGCTCAACTTTTTTGGCAGCCCGGAGTCGCTGCTGTTGTTTCGCACTTGTCTTAGCCTTACTTTTCCCCTTTGACTTCTTCTCTGCAGGCGTCTTTTCTTTGCTGCTCCCTGCAACATCTCTTTCTCTCCTCCCACTCTTCTTTTTCTTTTGCTTCTTCCTGTCTCCAGACGTGCTCATGACTTTCCCCAGAAAGACTCCTGACTTCTCCTTAGATGGCGAGTGCTGCAGATTCTTAACTTCGCTTGAACTCATGATGACTTGATCATGTGCGAATGGGGCCTAGCAATAATTTTCATTTTTATTTACAGCCCCAGCAGTGCAGTCATTTACATCAATTACATAATAGTGTAAACTTTTGAGAAATGTTTTTTATTATGAAAATTTGAATTTATTCAAGTGTACAATCCTTTGGAATTCATGCTTTTTATCCCCATATAACTTACCTCAGAAACAATGGTAGTGGCTGAATACAAGAGAAAGACACAGCCCAGTGCCACTACATGTACATTGTAAATAAGAGTATAAAAGGATTTGAATTGAAAAAAAACTTCACCTTCAGAAGGGTTCACTTATACCATAATGCTCAGCACTCAGAAATCAGACACCCCCAATGCAACCACAGGTCCCCTCCATCCAGAGCTGACATTCACCAGCTCTGGCTCACTGAATCCAATGGGGCCTCTGGTGACCTGACACAGCCTCTATATCCTTGGCATTCCCAGTGATTTTCGACTGGGCCTGTACTACACATACATGTACATGAGCTGTGTGACACAGGCAAGTGACCCACTGAAGTCAGCAGGCCACAGCTGCTGAATGCCCACAGTGGACAGAGGGGGAAATTTTCCTCAGTGGTGAGCTCGATGTGTGTTGTTTATTCACAGTGTCCGCATAATGTGTAAGGGTACACTTTACAATGTCAGTTGTTTTCTTACATCACACCCATTTTTAGAAGGTATAACTTAGATATTCTTGCCCTTTCATGATTTGGCATAATACTGATATTAATAATAAATATAAAACTGGAGGATTTTGCAGGATTTGGGATACTTGAAGTTTTAACACTCTGGAATTGGAGGATTTTGCAGAATTCAGGTTATGAGTAAGAAAATTAGGGTGGGGGTTAGGGTTAAAAATCCATATTTACATCAACACGAATGACTGTCTGGTGGATATACTAATTTGACAGAAAACATCTATTGACGCTTGAGTATTTCAGCCTGACCCACTGCCTTGTAAAAAGAGCCCAGTTTGTGCAGTGTTATGTAATTTTCTTTTGTTCCCAAGACCGGCACAGTATGCTGCTGACATCTTTTCAATAGGGGCCAGACCAGTGTGCAGCAGTACTGTATCACTCATCACTGGAGCGCTTTCGTCCCTGGTGGTAATCCGCTCGTGCTGAGTGCCACAAATAATGGTACTGTATGTATAATCTTTCAAAACAATGACGGATATCTTCCGCTATTGACAACTGTAAAAATTAGGTTTGGCTTGCAGTTGCACCATGTAGGAGAAAATATCTCTTTTATGAGTGTGAAGTTCTGAGAATAACCGATGGTGAACATTCGACGTTCTGAACAATATGCTCAGGGTGACTGGTTGCCTGGCTCCGAGGATGCTGGTTATACATGTAAGTGCTGTAGAGGATGCTAGGGGTGCACTGAAGTAGAAAGGCTTGCTGATGTGGATCCGCTGGGCTGAAAGGCTACCGAGTGCATTCACTGATGCCCAGCAGTGTGTTATTGGGTATAATGGGAGGAGCAACTGGTGACCATGGGTATAGATGACCCGTTGGTTTGGGAGGGTAATATGGAGTGCCAGATGCTGCTGATGTGGAATCCAACATCTTGGGGTACTGTGTCGTGCTTGTATATCTCAATAGTTTCCCTGATGCATCTCTGGTACCATCTGCTGACTGGAGCGATGAGTTGAGCTGCTTGCCAGTTGATGACGTGATCCTTGATGTTTGAGTGCTTGACAATCGCTGATTTATCGTAGTCACCTCTGCGTCCATGGGCGATGTGTTCTTCGAGTCTTGTGGGCAAATCCTGACCAGTCACGCGGATATACACCTTCCCATATTTGCAGGGGATCTTGTAGACACCAGCTTTTGTCTGATGGTCTTGCTTGTCCTTGTGGGTCTGCAGGGTGGCTTGAAGTTTCTTAGCTGCAGTGTGGAATAGTCGGATGTTAGCTTGATGAAGGATGCATTGGTTCTTGTGGGATGCGTTTCCTATGTATGGTAGGGTCACTGTTGCCTTATACAAAGGTGGTTGACTTTGGGTATAGGAGACCCGACAGTCAGGGGTATATGCAGTGTTGTAGTCGAGACCTTTATGTCCGAGACCGAGACCAAGACCGAGACCAAGGCATTCGAGACCGAGACCAAGACCGAGACCAGCTCTTTCAAGACTGAGACCAGAACTTCGAGACCGAGACTTTTGCAGTTCGAGACCGAGACTGAGACCAAGATGACCGAGACCGAGACCTTGCACAACATATACAATATACAGGCCTACATGTAGTTCATTAATGGTAAATGTGGTGGACAATTGGCATTAAACAGCAAAATTATGTGCAGATTTTACATGTAAAGCACACAACATATTCCATGAAAGAGTTTTATTTGAACTCTGGGAAAAAACAGCACACAGTTATTTTGACCATGAAGGCATGGACTGCCGATGCTATAGAATTTTGTATAGAGTATATGGCATAATTGTATATTAAACATGTACATGTACAGAGTTTTTGTGTTCCATATGTATAGAAAAATTAACGTGAGCGGGCCATGTCCAAATGTTTAAAAAGGCAAAACGTGGGGTCTGAGTTGCTCGGACTATGCCAAAAGGTGTGCATGAGTTCAGTTTACGAGTTATACTCTGTAATGATCAATGGACAGGTTAGTAGGGTCACACAACATCGTGGGCAGTTCCCTATTAAAAGTACATGTACATGTAGCCTATATAAAAATCAGGATTTTACCAATCCAAGTTTCCTCACTGATGTGTAAACATTCTACCGTAAGAATACTTTCCTGACACTTTGTTTGGAAGAGTGAAGAAAGACAAAAGACAACCACAATTTAAGTTTCTAACAAAGAATTGTACTATCCTGATGGTACCTGACTCATCAACTGTGTAAAAGGGTCATTAAGATGAATGCACTCTCCTCTATTTGTACAATTGGCATGAGAACGAGTTCTGTCGGCCTGCCACGTGTAATATGCTATGTGTGGCATGCGTGCAGCCCGGCGTGTCATGTCCATAGTACAGTGTGTACCTGTACATGTACATGTATGTATACACACAACAGACGTACATGTATGTGTACCAGTGAAATGAAAGAGGTACTGCACGCAGAGTATCAGTGCTCCAAGCGGAGAATATGCATTAGTCTCCATTCCAGCTTTGATTTCATTCTTTATCGTGAATACCATGTCGTACATGTTCCAAGCATACATACGGAATTGCGTGCAGTTCGGAACTAGACTCATTCGGAGGTAAACTTGCACTGCAAGCAGCACTGCTGTATACATACAGTATGTGTGCTGTATGTACCGTACGATCCGCGTACGTGATTTTGCCGCGGCTGAGCGTGAGTTGTTGTTGCACATTTTCTGCATTTCTGTCATGGTCTCGGCAGGTCTTGGGTGGGAGACCCGAGACCTCGGCATCTGAGACCGAGACCAAGACCGAGACCAGCCCTCCCGAGACCGAGACCGAGACCAACCCTCCCGAGACCGAGACTCTTGTAGGCCGAGACCAAGACCGAGACCTCAAAAAAAGGTCTCGAGACCTCCAACACTGGGTATAGGAGACCCGACAGTCGGTAACCTTGGGTTCTTGGTCTTGGCGGTACCTGTTGCACTTGAGGGCTCTTGAGATGTGCTTGAGTTTTTCTTGGATGTATTCTTGGTCACAGATCTTGTAGGCTCGCTGCACCAGGGCACGGTTGACTGATGACTTGATGCTGGGATGGTGGAACGATGCATTGTGCAGGTACCGGTCTGTGTGGGTCAGCTTGCAGTAGACGACATGCCCCAGGGAACTACATGTATGTGAGTGGCGTCAGACCTTGACATCCAGGAAAGGCATGGATTTCCTCTCCTTCTGTTCCATGGTGAACTTGATGTTGGGATGCAGGTCACTGAGGTGATCCAGGAACACTTACAGGTGCTAGAGGCCATGTGACCAAATGATGAAGGTGTCATCCACATAGCGTAGCCAGGTGCTTGGGCGGTAATCTGCTGTGTCGAGTGCAGTACTCTCAAATACTTCCACGAACATGTCAGCCAGGACTGGGGATAGAGGAGATGCCATGACGGTCCCCGATGACTGTTGGAAGAACTTGTCCTTCCATCTGAAGCTGGCTGACGAGACTCAGGTTAACAATAGGTCACAAATTTGGTCCGGAGATAGGGCTGTGTGCACACAGAGAGTGGGGTCTTGCTGTGGATGTTCTTTGGCAATGAGGCAGGCCTGGTCTGTGGGGACATTAGTGAAGAGGCAAACAACATCAAAGCTGACCATGGTGTCAGCAGTCTAAGTTGTAGTTGCTTGATCATCTGAACAAATTGATCAGAGTTGGACGCATGAGGGATTTACCCACCAAGGGTTGGAGAAGTGTGGTAAGGTGCTCAGCAGTGTTGTAGGTGGGACCTCCTCTTGGGGCAACAATGGGACAGAGTGGGGTGCCTGGTTTGTGTATCTTCAGCTGACCAAGGAACCTGGGGCAAGTGGAGCTGAACAGTCTGAGCTGTCTGTACAGCTGGTAGGGGATGGCATCGGAGTGTTGGAGTGACAACTTGCTTCAACAGACGTTCAACAGACAGAGTGGGGTCTTTCGGCAGGGGGTGGTAAATGTGTGAATTCTTGTCTTGAGAGGTTGGTCTTGAGGGGCTTGTCTTGCTTGATGGATCTGGATGCGGATGTCCTCTGCTGCTGCCTTGCTCAGGTGTTGTAGCGCTGGTTCTGTAGATTGGATGATGTC
This sequence comes from Acanthaster planci, assembly GCF_054643075.1. Classification (NCBI taxonomy): domain Eukaryota; kingdom Metazoa; phylum Echinodermata; class Asteroidea; order Valvatida; family Acanthasteridae; genus Acanthaster; species Acanthaster planci. Next base: position 27,942,978 of record NC_141778.1, on the reverse strand, counting down.
CTCAACTGGAATGGCTTTCGGTGGGACAGCAAAGTTCATGCCCAAGGACAGGACCTTGGTTTCCGATGCTGTGAGTTGTCGCTGGCTCAGGTTCACTACTGTCTGCTTGATGAATGCTTGCTGGGATCGAAGGTGCTGGGCCTGGCCTTGTTGAGGTGGAAAAGAAGATATAGGGGATCGCCTATTCCAAACAAGGTGTTTGGGGCACAGCTTGGCGAATTTCTCGATCTGCTTGTGGCAGGTAGTCTAGTAGGCATGGAGGCTGGATGACTGGGTAAAGGGCTTGAATCTTGGAGAAATCTCTTGGCTGGATCGCATCTTGAAGAGTCTGCCGAGAGTTGTTGATCTGCTTGTCCAGTGACACTAGCTGGAATTTGGTTGTTGAAAACTGGAAAAATGTTGGAAATTCCCAGTAGTTCGGTCTTTTGTTCCGAGCACGGTCTTTAATTACAAGGCCCAGCTCTTCTGTCTGATTTCGGGAACCCTGGCAATGTGTATAAAGTCAACATCTCCGAAAGCGGGCTCCCCAGCAAGTGGTTAAGGCCAAATACATGACATTTATCATGGTCATCTTGACATTTGTGACAACAGTCCACCTCCTGTCTTCGTAAGTCCTAACCACAACATTACCATAAAGAAAAATGCTGAGTTGTATGAAGTCACATTGAAATATTTTATATAACATTATCATAGGATCTAGAAGAATGATGAATTTAAGTTTGAGATGATGGCTTAATGGTTAAAAATTGTTGTGCATTCGTATGGTTTTAAAATAGCCAAGAGGCCCAAAAATATGAGATTGAGACCTTTTAGACAGTGAACTTGAGTCTTCAAATGGATGTTAGGAATCAAATCTTAAAATGACAGATATTGATTTTGATCAAAGAGAAGTCAGCAATTTGCATTGAGAATGTTTAAGTTATTGTGATGTTTTGATCAAGGATTTCAGATGTTAGGTGTGCAGAGCACTAAGAGATGTTTTGGAAGCCACAGATTATTAGAAATAATGTATGGCCTTGTCACACAGGGTGGTTTGCCAACCCAAATACCAACTTCAGAGAAGTCTACCCTGACAGCATGGAGAGGATTTTTCAGTGAGGTACTAGCCCAAACATAGTCTCTCTTATTGGAAGCATGGTATACCACTATCTTGTCCGCATCGTGTGGCTTCAGCCAGTTGTAACCATAATTGATTCTTTTTTAAACAGACATGACTTTGAGGCCAGCTGTATAAACAGACAAGATTGCTAGCGGAAAACCAGTGAAGTTAAAATTATCATATGTAAACAAACAAAAGTGTTGAAGGGAGATCAATGAAGTTAGCACTGTTTTGCAAATTTGAGAAATATTTAACTTGAATGGACGTAACGTGTAAATATCACCAAAACTGGAAGACAATCTAAGTTCTAAAGGAAAGGAGATTGAATTGTAAATTATATGCTGCATATCTGTGAAAACTTTTTGGAGTATTTAATATAATGTAGTCAACGAGGTTTAGAAGTGCATCTTTTATGTCTACTGCTTTGTCTCTTGAAGTGTCCTAAAATCCGGAGTTACCTTATTATTCCTTTTCTAAGTAATCTAGTCTGGAGCAGTGACAGACTGGCGTTTGGTGTTGCCACATAAATGCATGTACATGTAACCACTCTCATTTGTAACAAATATCATTCCCTCCACATTTTAGATCCTTTAATAAACAAAGAAATGAAAATGCAACTAGCACATTACCTTCGCCCACAATGCCGAGAACTTCGTACTTATTCATCAGTTCAGGGTTTCCATGAACAATTGTCTAGATGTGCAGATCACTGTTGCAGTAACATGGCTCCACTATGATAAACACAATGGCTTCGGTTCAGTCCGAGTCTAGAACAATCAATGGTTATTAAAGTTATTAATGATGCAACAGAAACAGAACCCAAGCAAAATTCAGTGACCCACACTCTTGAATAATATTTGCAACATTCCATACTGTACATGTATATGTGCAAAGGTATGCATGCTTGACTCCTGTTCATCTGTTTGCTCATCGATCTTTTCCCTGAAGAAGTACATGTACAGCAGCCAAAGTAAAAAAATATTATGCAATGGTGTAAATCCATTTACTGGTATGTTACATTTTATTGCGTAAGTTGCACAATGAATTATGAAATATTCAAAAAAAAGTTATGCACTGCGTCAATCTGTGACTTGCACTACAATTTACTGTGTAACTAAGGCAATCATTTCAGGTGGCCCATGTTACGCCAAATCAATTGGAAATGAAAAACATGCTAACTACATGTAATTGTGTTCAGTTAAGTTCCATTATTGCTTACCTCATACAAGACATGAAGTGTAAGTGTAAAACTTGTTTTTAAAGGTAACAAAAAGCTTGTTCGACTGTGAGAGAACTTGGAGATTTTCAGCAAAATGTTTTGGTGGTCACGTAAGTAGGAACATTCTCCAACTGAGAAAACAACAATTACTACTGAGTGCGTCCACTTCAGTAATATTACAGTTGTTTTCCTAGTTCTGAATCCCGAGGTGAATGAGCATATTCTTTTGTGTTAATGATAGGGGAATTAAGTAACTCTTGAGTAATTTACATGTTCAACTGTACCTTGATTTAATAAGTCCACAGAATCCTTTCTAAGCCAACAACACAATGCATTTCAAGAAAACAAATCAATTACTGCTAGTAACAGTTGCTTTTTTAACCAGTACCAGATCAAGATTTATAGTAAAGATTGTGGTAACACCATGTATTTATCTCTTCTTTGAGTATGTGTGGTTCTGAGAAGAACCGGGGAATAACTCGACGTTTCGAACAGTACCAGATCAGTTAAAAGTAGCATTATACATGTACATGTATGACCACACACTTTCAGCTGAAAGTCAAAGTTTCAGCTAAATGTACCTGTACAACATAATTTGGTCAAACTTTGTACAAATCCTACATTTGGCAACAATGGAAACAGAGCTAGAATCTTGGTCATACATGTATCCACAAATGATCATGCAGCACTCACAGCATGCATCAGTCCACCTACATGTACATGTATTGCACTATATGCTGCCAAGCTGGGTGTTTACATGTGTATTTGTAAACATACACCATGACTGATTGTTATAGAGGTTATGCATGGCACCATCTTTCTGGTAACTGCTATTGTCACGGAGGATTCTCACAGGAAAAATGGCTGCCATGCAGAACCTCTATACCAGGGTCATACATGTAGATAGTGAACTTTTATTGGTCACAAACTGATCATGTGATATGTTACAAGCGCGAATGTATCATTCACACCTTCTGGGGATCGTGAATGTTTGCTCTTTTGAATTGGTGAGCATCAACTTGATATTTTGAAGAGCACATGAGGAAAATGAAAAATATACGCTTTACAGTCTAATCCACAGGAAGAGTGTTACTGATGAATTTCCCTATATCATGAGCCTAGCCCACAAACATAGATCTTTAGCAACATTTCTTCTAAAAGGTTGACAATAAAACAAGGGCTCTAATGATAGGGGACTCAAAAACTAATACACAAGTCTTCAGCTGCTTGATGTGGGATAACTTAACGCAAGAACATATGAGGCTAACAGTTTAAAATGTCGGCATCAAGCAAGTTCCATGAGAGTAGAGCATATTATTTTTCTTACTTCCATCTTGAATTAGGCCCACTCACCTGGCGATTTCTTTAAAAAGTCGACTGGAAGTCTATCTGTCAGCTGTTGTCTAAAATTTAACTTGTCACAGCCAATTACAAAATAAGCCTGACTTACTGTATAGTGTGCAGTTTTTTGGTTGCAAGCTAAAGTGAAAGGCTAATCAACAAAACAATTTGTGTGTGACTGTTACCATGTTTGTAGCCACTGCTTCTGCAGTGTATTGCCAATGTATGAAGAATCGCTCACCTGTCTTCACAGTCATCAAGCCCGCATTGCAATTCCTCTTTTGATTCCTCATTTTTATGCTCATTTAATGAAAATCGCACTTCTAGGCTACAACATTGTGTATTAGAATGCTACAAACAAATTAAACACTTCATAAAGGACCATCATGCTCCTTATTCCAATAATAAGACCTCAGTACCCTGCAAAAAATGACAAAAAAGGAAACTGGATATTTGATACTGCCAAGTCTGGCAGGCATGTCAGCCTGGTACCAGGCACAGCCTCCACGTGTAGCATGCTTGTGACAGCCCTTCTTTACTGGAAATTATGCATGCATAGTGCATGCGCACATTTCAGACTTGTGTACATGTATATTGTTACAGTCAGGATTTGAATTCCAGAATTTCTGGGTCAGGCCAACTGGCGGGGATTATTAGCTTGACCCTCTGGAGCCTGAACCTTAATCCTCCTGGGCTGCCATTGTAATCTTCCTAGGTCAAGCCCTGTAAAATACTTCTTTTATTAGACTCTTTGCATAATGAGTGAACAGGGAATATGCTAGGACACTATAAATTGGGTAGATACTCCCCCGCCGGGTTCTCTGTTGACCATACCCACTGTACTGTGGAGCTAAGTAGCATTGCGTTGCCCTCGAGACCGGCGGTCAGTCCAGTTCCCCATGTTAGACGTGGACCACACCTCACAGCAGTCCTCGCCCACCAGTCATATTTTCCTGTTTCGACTTTTTGTGTCGTTGGTAAACCAGCAATTAACAAGACGGCTAAATTTGATGTTGATGAGTTTGTTAAGGAATTTGAAACCACTCCTACATAGACCAAACTCCTTAAAAAAGTCCGAGTTGTTTGATGTTGCCAAGTACTATAAAGTTTCAGTAACCTCTAGCATGAAAAAAGCTGACCATAGGTCCGGGCATACTGGTGAGTTTTTCGTAGATGAAGAGATTTTGCAAGTTCGATCACCAGCGGTAGAGGCTGGTCAATCCAAAGCAACTGCCATTAAACTGAAGGAGTTGGAGTTACAAATTCAGATAGAACGTCAGAAAGCTGAAGTTGAATTAGCTAGACTTAGGCAGAATCAATCATAATCTGGAAATCATCGTCAGACAAGTAGTTTTGATCCTAGTAAGCACATGAAATTGGTTCCTCCATTTCGGGATAAGGAAATTGATAAATAGTTTGCTCACTTTGAAAAAGTTGAAGATAGGCTTAACTGGCCCCATGACATGCACACTCTGGAAATTTGTTTGATAAATGGTTCAGTTCATGTAATGTCGGTTAGGACTATATGAAACTTAGGCAAGTTATGCTTTTGGAGAATTTCAAAAGTTGTGTTCCCGACAATGTTAGGGCTCATTTAGAAGAGCAGCAGGTTAAGGAACTACACCAGGCAGCCATTATGGCTGACGACTATGTGCTACAGATGCTAGTTCGAAATCCATTACCCATTCTAAACCAGAGGATTCAGGAGCATGGTGATTTTAACAAGTCCAAATTGATTTGTTCTTATTGCAAAAAGACAGGACATGTGAAAACTAACTGTTTCAGTTATAAGAAATCACAGGCTAGTTTTTCTTAGCCAGTAGCTTTTACCACCTCTGTTCTAGGTCCATAGGGCTCACAACTCGATGAGGATTTAGTCCACGGTTTCTTGTCTGAAGTAAGAGAGGACTTTTTACCCTTTACTAGTGAGGGTTACATTTCACTTGATGATAGCGATAATTCACCACCAGTATCCAGTAGTCATATTAAGGGACACAGGGGCTTCACAGTCCTTGGTACTAAAGGGTGCAGTGCCTTAGACAGGGAAGACTTCCATAGGAGCAAATTTGCTCCTTACTGGTGTTGGTAATGATGTATTCAGTGTACCTCTCCATCAAGTTAATTTGATGTCAGACTTAGTTACAGGACCAATGATTGTAGGGGTGACCCCCACATTACATGTACACTGTACATGTACCTCAAAGATTAGAAGGTATTACACTTCTTTTAGGCAACGATGTTGCAGGTGAACAAGTTGTAGCTGAGCCATATGTAACTGATAGGCCAAGTAGTGTAGATCACAAAGAAAAACATGAGGAAGAGTTTCCCAATATTTTTCCTTCGTGCATGACTAAGAGAGCCATGGAAAGGAAAGATAAGGCTTCTAGGAAGTTGATAGAATCTTGGCCGATGTAGGTTTAGCTGATTCATTCATGACTAGTTTGTCTGATTATCTTCATTGTGAGGCAGAGCCCTCTCTTGCTTCTCAGCTATAGCCCTCACTGACACAGTTTGATGTTACAAGTGATCCCTTGCTAAATAGGGAGGATGTAATTCTAGAACAAGGTAGGGACCCTGAGTTAATTCGCATAAGTAAAAAGACACTTAGTGAAGAGGAATCACATAAGGTACCAGAGTGTTATTTCATCAAAGATGATTTACTTATGTGTAAATGGCATCCATCAGATGTCCCGGCTAATCATGACTGGGAGATTATACATCATGTGGTGGTGCCAAAACCATATCGCATGTATGAGTGTAGCTCATGATGCACCCTTGGCAGGACATTTAGGTGTAGGTAAAACCTGTGACCGTATACTTAAGCACTTTTGCTGGCCGAACCTCAGGCAGTCTGTACCTGAACTGTTCAGTAAAGTGATCGTAGATTGTGTAGGACCACTACCGAAAACAAAATCAGGTCACAAATATATACTTACCATCATGTGTTCTTGTACCAGATATGCTGAGGCAATTCCGTTGTGTTCCATAAAATCAAGACCTGTAGCAGAGGCTCTCATACTGTTTTTCACACATTTTGGTTTCTCAAAAATCGTTCAAAGTGATCAGGGCACCAACTTTACCTTGAAAGTGTTTCATGAACAACTTGGTGCATACCATCCTCAGAGCCAAGTGCTCTTAAACGATTTCACCAAACCTTGAAATCAATGATTAGAACGTATTATTTGAGCACACAAAGGATTGGGATGAGGGACTCCCTCTGTTGTTTTTTGGCATTCATGAAGTAGTGAATGAATACCGGGGTTACAGTCCATTTGAACTGGTGTTTGTGTGAGAGGACCTCTAGCTCTGACTAAGGAGAAGTTCTTAGATAATGAGACCAAGGATCGTGTCCTGACTTGTGTCCTGCGCCTGAAAGAGCACCTAAGAACAACTTGTGAATTTGCTAACACTAACCTAAAAAATGTTCAAGATGACATGAAGTGTTGGTATGATCAAAAAGCTAGGGAACGTAGTTTCAATGTGGGTGATCAAGGTCTTGTTTTTTACCAGTTGTAGGTCAACCACTTCAAGCAAGATAGTGGGCCATATGTTTTAGATCATAAAGTAAATGACCTGGATTATGTGGTTTGCACTCCAGACAGATGTACATGTAAGGCTACATAACTCTGCCATGTTAACATGCTCAAACCATATAACATAAGGAATATGGATGTAGAAGTTAAAAAGGAAAACCGTGTAGCTTCTGTATGATCAAAAATCTGTTGACGATGGTGTTAAAGAAAACACACCAGGATCTAATCTCAGGTTGAATAATTCACAGATTATAAGTAACCTCCCTGATAAGTTAGACCATTTGACTGAGCAACAGCAGTCCGAGATGTCAAATTTGATGACAGAATATAGTCATTTATTTCCTGATGTACCTGAAAAAACGGAAGTAGCATATCATAATGTTCATGTAGATGTTGGAGACGCACAACCGATAAAGCAATACCCTTACAGGTGTGGCCCACTTAACAGGCTCAGTTCATAGAAGCGATTAAGTACATGAAAGTGAATGATATCATTGAAGATAGTAGTAGCTCATGGAGATCACTTTGCATATGTGTAAGGTCACAATACTGGCCAACTTTCATGATGCAAAAAATGAACTTTAATTTATCAGATGATGTAACCATTTTCAAGCAATGTTTGCTTGAGATTATAGTTGTACATGTATTTGAGAGATAAATAAAGATAAATAATTCAGTGTAAATGCGAGTCTATAATTTTTATTCACGTTGAAGAGCAAATTTTAGTTCAAAATGGCGCCCAAAAATGGGACATTGCTTGAACAAAATTTAATGAACTCAACTACTTTACTTATAGCTCACGTATTTTATCACAATGGTCATATTTTTTGAGTTAAGCAATGAAGTAATATTTTGGCCCTTTACAAAAAAAAAAATAAATAAATCCACGCTCCAAAATGGCAGCTGAACCTGCGTTAACGTTCGTTTCACATCGTGTCCACCGCACCATACCATGACGAAAAGGGCCAGAATCATCATTTACAAGCCTCACCCTTACCTGTAAAAGCCATATTTATTCGAAATGAGCTTAATAAACATCGTGTAAAATGTGTGCTAGACCATAATTACCCTCGAGGATGAGAAAACATCAGCATATCGATCGCTATAATTTTCGTGTCCATTTTGTAACTAACGTAAAATGTCCACATGTTTTAACTGGTGATCAACGCAGTCTGACTAGTGGTCGTACACGTGCAATGGTACCCTGCATGGATGACCTAAAGGTCAATTGTTTTAGGCTCGAATACGTCTTTTCCGAGATAAAGCTATTTTAAGCACCGTGTCCACCGCGCGCCGCTTTCGCGTCTCTTTGTAACGAACGGAGAAAGTTGCTGCGCGCGACAGCTTTCCCTCCAACAATCAGGAAAAGAGCAGCCAATATCCGGAAAAAGAGCAGCCAAAAGGTTTGTATCAACTTAAATAGATTTTATTTTCTGTATTTTTTTGTGAAAAGAGGTCAGATGGCATTGTAAAAGGGAAGATTTTAATGGATAGTCAATGGGTGATTTTTGGGCTTTGTAGCGGACCGCTTGGATGGTTTCGTGTGAATCGTGTCCATGTTTAACGTACAGAAGAAAAAAATAGTAAACATCTGAAGTCCCGCTTGAAATTGCAAAACGACAAATAATTTACACTTTTTAAGCTAAAGTCCATCACAAAAATGAACAAACTTAAAGAATAGCCTTGCCAAGTTCAAGAAATCATCAGTGTTTCACGTTCGTTACACACCGGCACTTTCGACTTCGCCCCATTCGTATTAAAATTCGCCCCACTTGTCATCCAATAGTATGGGGGCGAGTTCGCAGTGAATTAAAAGTAAATGGAGCGAAGTTGATGTAACACGTAGGCAAGTGATGTTTACACAGATGGGGGAACTTGCCTTTGTGGAACCCCTGGGGTCTTGTTAGAGTTTTTTTTTATGTTTCTACAAATCAAGCCACTGCCGGTTATGTTAAAAAATTGTTCTATTTGAATTTTATTTTTCTTCTATCTTATTTCAGAAGCCAGAAAGGAGAAAAAGATTCAATGGTTGGATAAGATTATATGTCTGTAGATTCACATGTCCTCGTGAAAGAAGCTTTAGTAGTAATTAAATCAAAGATTATTCGATTTCAACCATTCCTGTTGCCATTTCTGTAATTTCAGGACCCCACAAGAGCCTGCCGATCGCCAGCTCACTGCAGGGGATATAGTTGTCGTCGCATTTGAGGATGCATGGTATCCAGGTGCCATCAAGCGCATCATTAGTGATGAACTGGCAGTTATATACTGCATGGATCGTCCAAATAAAAATAAGCAAAGTTTTGTTTGGGAAAAAAATCTGACCGTTAACAGGAAATTCATTCTGTGTGTTGTTAATCCAAGTTCACTTATTCCAGATCCATCTTTGCGTTACTTTCACTTGGACAGCAAAGAAGTAGGTAAAATTAATGCACTATACAGTGTCTATGCAAATAAGTATTTTTAAACGTTTATTGCCAAAAGTAGTTTTGTCTAAGTATGTCATCAGAGGTTTGTCTAAGGTCTGTAGTCAAAAGTTCATCAGTTTTTCAGCAAAGATGAGTCACCCAGGTGGCACGAACTGAATAAATTCAATGAAATTCATTTAATGAGATGTGCCATGTTCTTCAGATGGGATCGTCAGTGTATAGCCTCCACAATGAAATACAGTTTTTAAGAAACAAGATTAGAATGAAAAATAAAATAGTCATTGACTCAATTTACTTGTTCCTCAGAATTGTTTAATGTTGCAAATGGTGCACATTTAAATATACATACATGTACTTAAGTTCACAATGTCAAAGATTTCAACTTCTGTGAAGCTCATGTGCAACCTTCTTGCATGCATATAGGGCATCTAAAAATAGGCTGAAGTGGCTTATCAGATATGTAGATCACAGAGATGCTCCCAAGAAATGAAAAAGCATGTGCATGTATTAACACCTGCACATAGTAACACAGGCAATTTTCTGAAGGTGAGGCAACTGCCTTGAGGGCTCCAGTAAAGCAAGTCATAATAAACTTGTCACATGAAATGTTAGCTTTGATTCGAAATTTTTGGTGTCCGTGTCATTTTTGTAACTAACGTTAAACTACAGGACAAAGATCTTTGAAATTGAGGGTATCTGTTCTTTGGTTGTCAATGATAATGTCCTCTTTGAAGTACTTGCAAGCTTCGCAACCAGCTGTTTTCCTCAAGTCATCAAACTGCAAATCATTTAAAATTGTTGTGTGTGAAAAAGTACACTTGTTAACGTTAGTTACGGTGTCCACCTTATTAAGATATCGTAAAATTAGTAACAATTAACATTTTTTTTAAAGATGACCTTCAGAAAGGAGGAAAAGCTTAACCACAACAATACAACTCCACATTGTTTTTCTTTGACTTTTATTATTGCATGGTTGACTGCAAAGTGGACACCGTAACCAACGTTAACTTATGAGGTCCCCCTCTACAGAAAGCACTGCATGGAAGAAAATTTCTTGGGCCGATTATCTTCCCATTGCTATTTTCTGATAGAGGGTGGTCCATTGTCATAATTTAAAAGTAAATTAAACACCTTTCACTAGATTGAATTTTTACCTATGTGTCCCATTTTTGTTAGCCAGTATTGTGTCCTTACACATATATCTTTCAACACGTAACAATATGCACTTTACAAACTTGAGAAAGAATGAATTACATCCACCGCTGTGAAAAAATTTGGAAAGAATTCCATACACATGTACAGTATGGACGCCACAAATTTTCCATACAGTGTCAGTGACCTGTTAGCCACCTGAAAGCAATTAAATGTCCGAAGAAGTCAAATTTCTCCCCCACGTGGAGTGGGTCGAGTTTCGAAATGATACTTACCCCTGCCCAGCCTACATATGCAAATTTCCCATGTGCCTACTATAATTCACTGAAAAGACTTGATTATGCATACTGCCCCTTGACCCTCCACAATGCACTGCAGTCCTGCCACCATGTTTGTCTTTCTTTTTGAAGCAGTGAAAGCCACTGGAACCAAAGTGGGGAAGGGTGGGCGGAAGTGGCTAGGCAGTGGTAAGTATCACTAGGAGACCCGACCCACACTAATGTGGGGGAGGAGTCTCCTGCATTCACATACCCCTGCCCAGCCTACAAATGCAGATTGGTACCAAACCCTGGAGGTGGGTCGGCAATGGGAGTGTAATAAAGAGAAGAAACATTAAGTTGGTGTCCCAACAGCAGGCACTCACCATGAGAAATTCCTAAGCCGAACTATCCAACAACCAGTCCAGAACAGCACTGGACACTGACGAGACCGCCAAGCACAGGGTCACTCTGCCACGGGCTATTTCGTTCTGCAGAACATCAAGGAGATTTTCAACAAACCGCCTGGCAGATTTCGGCGAGAGGAACTCCTCTGAAGTACGACCAGGATGCAGAGGCGGCCTGAACATTGTGGGCCCTGACGTGAGTCCAGGTCATCTCATCATGCTGTACCAGCCAGTCTCAGTTAATAGCGAAGATGATGGCCGAAATCGTCCATTGCACAATGGTGTCATTTGATGCAGGATGGGAAGGTTTTGTCATGGTGACGAAAAGCTGGGAATCAGACTCACGGTGATGCTTGGTCCTGGCAAGGTACCACTTGAGAGCCCAGACAGGACACCATCTCTTGTCAGCGTCTTCTCCTGAAAGTGATGTTATATTAGGGAAGAATACATTTATGTCTGGAGGCTGGAAGGTAGGCTTCTGGTTTTTAGTCAGGAACCCGACGGTTGGGATGAGATGGACCCTGTGCGGCTCCCAGCGGATGTGACACTCGGCAATTGACAGGGCATGTAGCTCGCTACCTCATCTCAATGTAACGACCGCAAGAAGGAACACCACCAACTTGATGCTGAGATGAAGGTCAGACGCATCAGCTAGTGATTCAAAGGGGGCTAGCAAAAATGCAAAGAACGCTTCCCAGGTCCCAGGATAAGACGAGGCGTTTGATGTGAGGACGCTCAACGAACATCCCTCAAAGGAGATGATGGACAGCAGCATTGTTGGAGACAGTCAAGCCATCGCTGAACCCTGAGTGGACAGCCGCCAAGGCCGCCAAGGCCGCCAAGGCCGACAAGCCGTTGGGGATGGTAGCAACCTGGAGGCCAGAGTGGAACAGATACATACAAGTCTGTGATGGAACTCATAGGAGCTTCAGCTGGAGAAACATCTTAGTCGTTGTACCATCCAGTAAAACGCTGTAGTCTCCTGTTGAAAATCTTGCTGGTGGACAGCTGTTGACCCCGGGCAACCATAGATGCAGCATCTGCAAGAAAGGCCTGATGCCCTAAGGATCGTTGGACAACGTCCAGCAAGTCAAGTGAAGACTCTCCAGTGACTAGGTGGAGGATCCTTGATTTAGCCTGGCACAGGATGTCCTGTCTGACTGGAATTGTGCCAGGAGTCTTGTCAGTCTTGGAAACCACAGTTAGTGAGGCCAGAACGGGGTGACGAGGAGGATCCAACATAGCTCCCATTCTATCTTGGAGAGGACCCTGGGAATGAGAGAGATTGGAGGGAAGGCATGCAAGAAGGCCCAACCAGTCGATGTACAGGGCGTCTGTCACCCATGCCCACGGGTGAGGGAACCTGGAGCAGAATATCAGAAGGTGGGCATTGTCAGCGGATGCGAAGAGGTCGATATGAGGATGCTCTACCTCTGTGAAAATCTGGCCGACAACATTCGGATGAAGAGTTCACTCTGTCGGTTGGACAGCACCCTGAGAGAGTGTGTCTGCTATGCGGTTGCTGGTTCCCACTATGGGGACAGCTTGAAGGCTGATCCCCCGATCACTCGTCCACATGAAGAGCTGCCATGAAAGGGTGCAGGAGTCGAGGGGGGGGAATGCCACCCTAACAATTGATGTATGCCGTTGTCGTTAAGGTGTTGCTCTGGACTTGGACGGAACGACCTACTAAGTGCTGCAGGAAGTGATGGAGAGCATTGAACACCACTTTGAGTTCTAACACGTTGATATGTTTGCCTCGAGAGGCAGTGTCCCAAACCCCAGAGGCGTGGAGTAAAGGAAGACAGGCTCCCCATCAAAATAGCGATTTGTCCATCGTCATGGTCACATGTGGATTTGGAAAGACGAAATGAATGCCAGCCGACAGGTGCTCAGTGACGGTCCACCACCGAAGGTGATTGCCGACGTCCAATGGAAGAGGGACCGGGATAGCAATTGGTTCGCTCTTGGGATGGGACTGAGATAGGAGATACAGTTGAAGTGGTTTCATCCGCAGTACCAGAGAACGAGGTCGACCAAGCTGGCCATTAAGCCAAGGAGACGGAGCCAGGCTAAGGCTGTAGGATCCTCAGAGGACAGAAACTGGAGGGTGCACTGATGCAGGTTGAGGATGCACTCTGCCTTTGCAGAGATTAAGAACCACTCCAATGTAGGTTGGCCTCTGTGATGGGTTGAGGACCGACTTGTGTTAGTTGATGAGAAACCCCAGGCATATCGTGGTGTCAAGGGTGAGAGAAGTACAGACCTTGGCCTCATCGGAGAAACCATCGGTGCAACCGGGCAACTGTGCGCTGCACCACAGTGCATACATGTACTGCATGGCTGTCAGAGCCTCACAAGATGCTCGTTCGGTTGGCGCAGCCGATGCATTACCAACCAGTTCTGTGTGCATGCTGCATCATGTCCCTGTAGTGCCGAGTCAAATTGAATAATTCACCATTCACATATATTCGACCTTCAATTCAATCAAATATTCAGATTTTTGGTAGCACCGGCAAACCACTAACAAAATCAGTTGCAATAATGCACTCAATTGTATATTACAATCACAGCAGCTTCTCACTTCTAGGAGTATCTTCAGCCATGATTAAGCAAGGTTGAAGAGAAGAACAATACTTCTTGCCCTACGGAAAGTTTCCATTCCTTTCAAAATGTTTAATAAATTTACTTCTTGAATTTTAGGACATATTATTCTGTTGCTTTCATTTCAATCTGCTTGTAAAAAGCCTCCACTGTGAGATTTTTCTCATTAAAACAAAAAGTTCTTCCTTTTACTAATTTTGCATTCAAATATTCAAATTCAGAAAATCGTATTGGAATATTCGATATTCAATCAAATAATCGGACATTCAGCACAGCCCAAGGTCCATGTGTATGTAAGCCCAGTAAGTCCAGTTACAATGAAACACAGCATGTACAATTTTGCCGAAACACTAAATCCTTGCACTCCTTGTGCACACCTTGCATAGTCGAGTTGTCTTAACAGACACTATTGTAGTCAAATTATCCCACCAGTCAGGTAGTCTAACTTGTCAATTTGTCTTGAATCAAGTTGGTAAATGGCAAAGTTCCTGACATCCTCAAGGAATTCCTTACACCCCAATCCGATAGATGAATATACGTTTATGTGTAAAAGTGAAATGGGTTTAGGACTGTGTATCTGGGGACCCTATTCCTATAACAGAACAGAGACTTACATTTTAATTTTGGGACCCACCTATGCAGATGATGGTCGCCAAATGTTGAACTAATGCAGGGTTAATTTTGTGGAAAGAGGACCGAGTTTAGATTTTTGAGGGCAAATTCTGGGGTAAAAATTGCCAGTATTAATACACATGAGGAATATTTTTCACATGGCTGATTACTGGTCAAAAGTCAGATTTTGTCAGTTTACAATCATGACAATTTCAAATTCACATAAAAGGGTAAAAATAATAGAGAAAACGTTGCCTTCGGTTGCACTCTTTTGGAGACTGAACTGGTAAAAATGAAGGAGTCCCAATGTACACAATTCCTATTGGTCTCTTCACTACGGCAAACCAAGATTAAGTCAGTGTAAAATTTTGGTAGTATTTCACCTGAGGGCAAAAGCTGTTCGGACAATACCAAAAAGCATCTATGGAAATGTTAAAAAAATTGACTTACCATGCATATTAGACAGATACGGTAACTTGAAGTCTAGCTTGGGAAAAGTGGGGTTGGGTGTCTGGAAAGTGACCTTTAGGCTGTAATTTTTCATGTACACTGTGAACATACATAGTTTGTATGCTCAACAGTATGCTCTGTCTTTCATCAGCAAAGCATACTGTCAAAAACATTAAACAATCTCTGGTTGTTTTCAGAACCACACATACTCAGAAAGAGAACCATGTATCCTTGCATGGTGCTATTGCAAATCTTTAAACTTTTTATAAACATTTAATGACTCTGAGCATTCAGATATATATTATCTTCTGAAAACAAAATATACAGAAGCATTTGTGGGGGTAATTGAGTATCTGATCCCATGGAATGGCAGAGTGTAAAAAGTTTTAAATACTTGAACAAGCTACAAGATTGGAGATGACTACCCCCATTGTTTAGAATAACCTCTCGGCTATCACTAAACATGAACGTCTGATACATGTAATAATGAATAATAGTGATTTTAATATCCATAGTAATGAATATTGATTTTTTTCTAAATACCCATCTTGACCTCATATTGACCCCGGCTTAATTTTCGCTGTGTCCAAATTTCCATACACGGATAATGCCAAAAAGCATGGAAACGTTAAAAAAATTTGACTTCCCTTGCAAACTAGACAGTTACGAATAACTTGAAATCTCGCCTGGGAAAAGTGGGGCTGAGCATTTGAAAAGTGACTTTTAGGCTGTATTAGGACACGCACTTCGTATTGGCAGTCCTTTGTGAGGGGGCAGCCATTTCCATATAAGGGTCACTCCATTAAGTTGGAACAACTACATAAATTGGCAGCTCAAGGAGATCAAGTGACTTTTATGTGGTAAAATGGGGATGAGTGTCAGTATTGTGTATGTTTTTAAAGGAAGACCTAGTGTTGATGTCTCCTGGAGTAAAAAAAAATTGCTTTATTTATTTTTTTACAGAGAATTGTGTTTTCCGCTTTCTACCCCGAAATCTGCAATTTTTGCTGATTTTCCGCAAAGTAGAAAATTCTTGACTTTATCTTAAGATTCGCTTTAAAATCAGAGAAAAGTGTACTTTTTCTTAATGACACGGGCAAATCATTCCAGAGCCGAGGGGCACAGACATTAAACGCTGTATTTCCAGCACTGACTTTCTTTGGACCTAGTGTACCATCACTATCACGCCATTTCATTGGATAAAACATTTCAAAGAGGAATTTCCCATTTTCAACGGAATGATCTTAAGTTTAACCAAATGACAGTGACAGCAAACTGATCATTTTTTTCAGAAGGGGGTTTTGGTGTGTGCTTGTTACAATTGCCATGTACTTGTGCAGTGAGACTTTAAATGTGTGGAATATTGCTCTCTGCTGTAAATTCTCAGTTCAGTTAACAATTTGTCAGCCCAAATGTCTGTGGCGGATGTACACTAATGATTAAATTGAAGTACCCATGAAAATGCAAGCGAGTACGGGGATTTACGGCCGTTTACGTGCGCTTTCGAGGGTCTCGTAACTGCTCGAGAGGTCTCGCAATACCCCGCACTCGCTCGAACTCGCTCGAACTCGCTCGATAACCCTCGTGTGCACACGTAAATAGACCAACCTTCGAACGAGCGTTTGCGAGGGTTCATTGACCCGTGAAACGACGGCTACTTCCCAACTACGAACCATTAATGTGGACGGACTGTTGATCGGTCGAATGGTAAGATGGAAAAACGACGGTCAACGCGACATGTGCAACTTCGTAGCGGGCCTGGTATAACGGATTCCTTTTTTAGTGTGACGTATTAGAGAATAGCTTTCGTTATAAAATATCGATATGTTTTGTTCTATGTTCCATAAATAAAATAGAGCTTGAATGCGCAGGTAATTAACCATTTTTATCATACAATGTCGTAAGTGGTATTCATCGTAGTAGTTGGGTGAATATCCGTCGTGGTAATGAGTTTTTGTGTGTGAGGTTTTGTCCGTGTGTGTGACCAGTGAACGACTCTTGCTTGTCCATTGAATGTTTACGCCAGCATTTCACGTCCATTTTGAATTTCGTAAAAAAAAACAGTGTTCATTGTAGTGACTGGGTTTAGTGCTTTCGTGAAGGAGTTTACACATGTGATTCGAATGGTTTTCATTACGTGTGAGTTTCTAGTTAAGAATGAACTTTGCTCACCTAAATGTACTCGTGCAAATAAATTCGTGACCCAATGGTCTCCAGTTTAGCGTGTTAACACACAATTGTCACGGCTTTAAGTTTCGTGAATGACTCTGCGTACCGTTATTTTAGTTGGTTCAGATTGTGATTAACTTTTATATTATTCTTTTACAGATACTGGGGTGGATGTTTCTACAAGAGATACCATGTACATGTACCTTCAACTCGGACAATTGTGGAGAAGCTCACATAGATCTTTTTGCTTTGTTGTTGGCAATTAAATTTGCCATTTGAAAGTAGTATCATTGGATCTTTTTTATTTTCAAGGGGCAAAAATACATGTATGCAATTTACTTCCTTCCCCATTGTTATTATTTATTATTATTAGTTCTAAAATGTATGAATTTAAAAAAAGGAAAAGACTGACAGACACTGTACGTTTTTGTCATCAACGCCACTCTTTGTTCAGGTGCAAATGATCAATTTCTTCACATCCAAATATATGAAAATGATAGAAAATCATGTAACTGCACAGCACTGTGGCAAATCCCTAAATACACATTTTTCACCCCAAAGAGAGAACCATTTAATCTTTTGACCCCAAACTTGACGTATGATGTTGGAGACTGATTTCGGGTTATTCCTGAAAATTTCAACACAATTGATGTATTTTTACAAACCCAAATACAGGAAAATGATAAAAAATCATGTAACTGCTCGGAACTATGGCGAATCCCTAAATACACATTTTTCACCCTAAAAATTAAACCGTTCAATCTTTTGACCCCAAACTTGACGTATGATGTCGGAGACTGATTTCACATTATTCCTGAAAATTTCAACCTAAATGATCAATTTTTACACATCCAAATATATGAAAATGATAGAAAATCATATAACTGCACAACACTATGGCGAATCCCTAAATACACATTTTTCACCCTAAAAATTGAACCGTTCAATCTTTTGACCCCAAACTTGACGTATGATGTTGGAGACTGATTTCGGGTTATTCCGGAAATTTCAGCCCAAACGATCAATTTTTACACATCCAAATATTTAAAAATGATAAAAAATCATGTAACTGCTCGGAACTATGGCGAATCCCTAGATACACATTTTTCACCCTAAAAATTGAACTGTTCAATCTTTTGACCCCAAACTTGACGTATGATGTTGAAAACTGATTTCGGGTCATTCCTGAAAATTTCAGCCCAAATGATAAATTTTTACGCATCCAAATATATGAAAATGATAGAAAATCATGTAACTGCTCGGAACTATGGCGAATCCCTAGATACAAATTTTTCACCCTAAAAATTGAAGCGTTCAATCTTTTGACCCCAAACTTGACGTATGATGTTGAAAACTGATTTCGGGTCATTCCTGAAAATTAGCCCAAATGATGAATTTTTACGAACCCAAATACTGGAAAATGATAAAAAATCATGTAACTGCTCGGAGCTATGGCGAATCACTAAATACAAATTTTTCACCCTAAAAATTGAAGCGTTCAATCTTTTGACCCCAAACTTGACGTATGATGTCGGAGACTGATTTCGGGTTATTCCTGAAAATTTCAGCCCAAATGATACATTTTTACACATCCAAATATATGAAAATGATAGAAAATCATGTAACTGCTCGGAACTATGGCGAATCCCTAGATACAAATTTTTCACCTTAAAAATTGAACCGTTCAATCTTTTGACCCCAAACTTGACGTATGATGTTGGAGACTGATTTCGGGTTAATCCTGAAAATTTCAACCCAAATGATCAATTTTTACACATCCAAATATAGGAAAATAATAGAAAATCATGCAACTGCTCGGAACTATGGCGAATCCCTAGATACAAATTTTTCACCTTAAAAATTGAACCGTTCAATCTTTTGACCCCAAACTTGACGTATGATGTTGGAGACTGATTTTGGGTTAATCCTGAAAATTTCAACCCAAATGATCAATTTTTACACATCCAAATATAGGAAAATAATAGAAAATCATGTAACTGCACAACACGACCCGAAGCCTGAGACAGAGACGAAGTTGAGTACGTAGCGCAGTATCTTACGATCGACTAGACTGTACACACAGCATGAGTTTACATTTAGGTGCATGTACATACGTGCATGTTTAGGTACTAGGTATCAGGTTGACTGGTTTGTGGTCGCACACAGTTTGCAGGGGAGCTGAGTGAAACGTTTCACGCGTGCAATCATGGCAGTCAATGAAAACAATGAAAACAGTATTGGTAATTCCACGCAACTTCCATTTAGATACATGTAATACACGGTGTATTCTTTGCAGAGTAACTACAGCAATCCCCACTATAGTTGATCTCATCCGAAGATATACCAGGCAAGATATGGGACAGAGGGGTACCCCCCCTTACCTGTCCAATCCCCATACACACTGTAGACTATTGTTACCTAACACATCCCTCCTAGAAGTCTGTAAAGAATTCCTGAGATTCCGATCAAACAATGACCAACACAAAGGCGGGGGTTCTCTCCGTCCCATATCTTGCTTCAAACATGCTTCAAATGTCCCAATAACTTTCTTGAGAGGAAACAATCTGGCAGTCAATGTCACAAGTCACAGTACACATCCATCACCCACGTCCTTCTTTAAACAACACAAAAGGACTTTGACCTGAAAGGGATTATTCTTGCCACGGACTTGGTCGGTATTTGTAAGTAGACGGAGATTAAAAGTGACAAAGCGCAAGGAGCTTCAAGAAGTGAGGGACTCTGCTCCAGCACAAGGTCGCGCTTATTAATTGGCAGTAGGTGGGCCCACTTGCTGCCCAGCCCAGCTTTGGACGTACGCGTCGGATGGTGGACTCTGAGGCGTCGAGTCCAAATATATTTTTGAATATACCAAACACATCTCGCGACGTGAGCTCATTGTCATTCTCGTACAAAGTCGTGTACGAGGTTTTCCAGACTTGCGGGGGTTTCTATAGAAGTCCAGATCCAGCCCTCTTTGCGAAAGAGCCCGTTTCTCTTACTTTCTCGAGGAACAACCGAACTGTTCGCCGCGTGACTATTGAGACGATCTTTTCTCTCAAAATTACATGAAAGTGATTTTCTTTAGTTTCTATGAATGTTCAGGGCAAATGCAGTTGATAACTTGCAAATTATATTATTAATGGAAAATAATCATGAACGAATAACAGTCTATATCAGGTTTGCAAAGGTATATTGACAGTTGGTTTTTTGTGCTAAATATACACTTATGTCACGCGATGGTTTTTTTCGGACAACATGAACCGACGTCCGAGTCCGTTGAGCTCAATAACTATACAGGTTTTTAACTGAGCTACGAGGGACCTCGTTGGAAAATTCCTACCGCATGAATATTGGAATTATTTTTGCTTGAAGACAGATGATCACAGCCCTCAGAGTTTGCCTCTGCCTTTTATTCAAAATCAGTTTGTCTCTCTAGAATTGAGTTTTAAGAGTCATAAAATCACTAATAAAACTGTATCGATTTTCTCACGGAGATGTTTTTACCATTTATCGCAATGCATGCTCGTGCTGTTTGGCAGAACCAGAGAATCCAGTCTTTGATTAACAATAGTTATTAACGCTAGACTCTCTGAAATCGCACACACAAATATAAAAATAAAAACTTGGATGGGTAGCATATTTTGAAATTGTCCGGTAAACCGCTCAGCCTCCTACATGCATAAGCTTGATTTATTAGACTCGGGCTTTGTTGTTGCGCCTTCATGAAAACACTCACCCACTTGCCTGCATGTCCTCGCGGGCACCAGAACAGAAACGCCTGCACCCATATTTCCACGTAAACACACGTCTGTCCACACCCACCTGTATGCCCACATAAGCACCCTCAAACGGCTCCAGATGGTCAACTCCGGCATTCTTGCCTATACATCAGCAACGAACAACCCTAAAATTGACCTAAAATACCCATTTGTCTGTCTCGGTTATTTATTTACTTTTCGGGGGAAAAATATGTGCAGCAGAATCAAGTAAAAAATCAATAAAGTGTTCGCTCTACAGACTCCTCAAAGCCCCACAAAAAGGACCACTGTGTTTTCCGTAATAAATGGGCCAATAAAGTATCCAACTAATAATTTCCCTTTGGTGAAGGAAATGTGTTGATTATAACAACGCCACCCTTTCACAAGATGTCACTTTTTTGATAAGTGAAGAAGAGAGCGTTTTCTTGATGTACATGTAGTTACGTAAACTTTGGATGACCAGTGAAAGAACAATTTAATTCTTGTACATGTATGTCTTGTTTATCCAGTGAAAGGGTGGATTTACAGAAAAGTCTTCGCTTTTAAAGGCATCTTTAGACACTTCATTAAAGTGAACTCAAAGAAAATGGGGTTTCACTCTCAACCAAACAACCAAACTGCACATTTCTAATAAATTCACATCATTTAAGTGTTGCAACTTGCTCTCTGGACGACGACAGAACAATGCACCTGCAGGTACGGCAGTTCCCAAGGTAGGTATAGAATAATTTACTGTTTCTCTGATTGGTCAATCCCATTCAGAACTTGAGGCAAACAGAGGCGTACTGATTTACAAATCAGTAAAATGTGTCTTGACCCATTTTTAAATTATTGGTCAACATGTTTCTACAGCTCTTGTCAACAAAACAAAGAAACAGAGGGAAAAAAGAACAGTAGCCGGTTATGAAGACTCCCAGATCCAAAACGTTTCAAAAAAAGAGAAAACAATCCCAGCATTTATGATTTAGTATCAATAACGACGATAATAAATTTAAAACACACCGTTTCCGCCAAAAATTGGCGCCCATGACACCAATGTGTTAGTCCTAGATAGTTACCGGGCCAGTGATTCAACCATTTTTTATTCCACAAAGTTTTCAAGCACGAGAATTTCAAGATCTATGTCTCGCTAAAAGCTACGGAACAGTGAAACTGTACATAAAACGAGCAATCGGACATTGATCAATATAAATCATGTCATTACGTGTACGTTGTTTCCACGACCACCGTTTCCTGTCTGATTTTCAGGATATCCCTACAGAGGTTATGAGATTTTATATTCCACTTCCACCACACTCAGAACGAGCAGGTCTTCATTGTTCGCCTACCGTCCGCACCGGACGGTGTCCCGAAACACAATGTACTGGACTTGTATGCGCAACGACGCCAGTGTGGGGGAACCGATTCGCAACCGGGCCGGCAGACCGGGCTTTCCACCGAGGTCACGCGTTGCGCATGAGTGACCCCTCGTATGCACTCGCTGTTTATTGCACTCGATAGCGCCCGTGTGCGCTCGTGAGCGCTCGTAAATGCTCGCAGGTACCCGCAAGCGCTCGTTACCGGCAGCAAATTTTACGAGGAGATACGAGGGTTTAGCGGAAACTTCGAGCGAGTACGAGTGCGAGGAGTACTTCAATTTAATCATTACTGTACATTCAGGAGTACATCCGCAACAGTGTATCTCAAAAAGTGTGTGATATGAAATGTCTATTTATTGATGTTTATAGCTCCCACATAGAGTAAACAGAAGATATGAGTTAAGTATAATTGTAAAATGTTTTGTTTTTTTTGTAAACTAAAAAAGTATATGTTTTCTGTTGCGGATGTGCATTTAAGAAGATGCCTTACGTAAATCATTTCCCTAATGAAAAACATACATTTCAGAAACATTATCCATACTGGATTTTTATGCATATGCAGTGGGTATTAAAATGACATCATATTAAATGTCAGTGTTACAGGGAAAATAGAAAATTCAGATTTTTTGCACAAGAAGTTTGCATTTAACACTTATGTCATTACAACCTTACATATGAAAAAACATGAATGTTAGAGAAAAAGTCATATTATTTCAAGAAGCTACATGCTTTTACCTTCAATATGACATGAAACTCAAGGCATTTGAACAATTTTTAGATTTTGACCATTTGATTGACATAATTACGGAAATGCCCTCTTCTTTGTTCCTGTTAACAATCTAGCTGGCAGCGATCTTTCGCAAATTTATAGAAAAAACCTGTGGAGACCACTTGTAAAATATGTGCCTATGAAAAGTTAAATTACAATCGAATACAATCCCAAGGTTGCGGGCAAATTCACTAGGATGGATATTGATGTTACCAATCTCAACACGGACATCATTTAGAGAATAATGTTTCTGATGTGGACATTAAAATACAAGAAATTCACTTTTCAAATCATTGAGTTTAAGCTTATTTTCTATCATCCAGTGTCGAATATCGAGACATGCTTCCAGTTTTGCAGTGACAACAGACAACAGAGGGATATGATTGATCCAGAGAATTGTGTGGTATTTCAAAATAAACTATGGTAGATTGTTTATTAAAAATTTCTGTTTTAAAAGCAGTTCAAAATTTTTAAAATTTTCACCCGTCACACTTTTTGCCAAACTTCACGGAGAGACTCATAAACATTTAAGCAAATGGTGCATTTGACAGGGTGCTTGCTGGGCTGATAATGAATAATCATACCCAAGTCAGTCCTATTCTGGGAAGAGGGGGAGTCTTGGGTATTTTTGAACTATGGCCATGCACGAAACTGATCACGTAATTTAAATCGCAAACACCAAGGCTATGTACATGTAAATGTACTTGTATCAGTGGAGTACCATACACAGTCTATTCAATTATGTACGAGTTTAGCCATTTTGTGGGAAAACTGAACAATAGTTTCCCAACTAATGCATTCGTAACTCAGGTTTTATTGACTGAAATGCTTATGGCATGTTCTTCAAAAATGGACCAAAATGCAACTGCGGATACCATTCTTCAAAACTTTTTCGACATGAATGACTTTGATCATGTAAAAAACAAATTAGCACCTTCACATTTATAAGATTATTAGGGGATAATCAGGGATACTGTGTACATTTGGGGGACATTTGGTGGGCTACCAGTGTAAATCAAATGGAGTTGACTTCATTTAAAGTTTTACGTCAAAGTGTTTGTACCAGAGGACTTCATTTCAAAACTTCCATCAACAAGGAGAATTCAGTATATTTTTCAACTGATGTATTTTAAAGCACCTATGAAATAAATATAAGCCATGGAAAAAAAGAGCACAAAATTGACAGAAAATGATAAAAGTTTGGCTCTCTTCAGTCTCTGTTTATAATCACTCTCACATCTACTTGATGTGAACTTGTGGGGTAAATGTTTTTCCAAATGAAAAGGCAATACATGTTCATGTACCTGTTGAATGAGCTTCCATTCGAAATCTGGTGATTTTTCCTTGTGTTGATGCTTTGTAGATTGGCTGACAGGTATTTATGCCGTTTACTATCCCTCGTGTGTTTGCTTTGAGTATCATATAAACTTTCCTTTTGATTTATTTCCTTATCTTTGGAGCTACGTGTACATGTACATCAATGTCAAACAGAACCATGTTATGGTCAGATATTCCTTCCACAATCTTAGTGTTCTTAATTACACCCTGGATACTCACAATAATTAGATCAAGGATGCTACGTCTCCCTGTGACCGAGTCAGCTCTTTGACACATTGCTTGAAGCCATATTCAGTAGCCATCTTGATGGTGGTTACTTGAAGGTGTTTGTACACCAGTTTTCCTGGACTTCTGCAAAAACAACACGGCAACACACCGATTTGAGATATGTACAAAATATGAACCTAATTTATTCAAAGTAACTATACACTATTTAGAACTGCAGGGAAATCTATTCTTAGAATATTTCGAGTCACCTAAAATACCTCTCAAATAGCTCAATGCACGGTACCTGACCTCCTATTTAAAAATTAGTGAATCACTTCTTACTAATAACAATTCCGGAAAGTTAAAACTGACGAGTTTCTATTTTATACTGTTGAAGCCCAATCAATGGAAGATGCTAAATTTAATCAATATCAGTAATTCAAATCCATTAATTCACATCATATACAGTTGTCAGCAGAATGTTTAAATTTTCCTAAAAATTGGTCTAAAATTCTAATCAACGGGTCAGTCCTCTAATTCAGCATTATATCAATTAGCCTTCTCTATACTCAATCCAGTCGTATGTGACAGCACAAAAGCCAAAGTGGCATGAAAGTAGAATACTCTCAATTCAAATCAATCAATAAACGACACATCCAAAGACGTGCGACAATGCAAATGAATACACAGATATCAAGAATCGAATACTACACATTTTCCATGGAAATCACCAACTCAGTGAAATCATCAAAATTATTTGAAACCTTATACAATAATAACTGAAGGGTTTAAGGGAGATAAAGTTGCTTTGTCACAGTTGCGGCTGATTTCTTATTTTACACTAGCCGTCCAAGTCAGAGGAGCAAACATGGCCGCTGGACAGGACGACACTGCAGAGAACCATCAGGCTCCAGGAAGGACTGCAGGGTTGTGGAAAAAGCTACACTCGGAATGTGGAGCGGAACTACTCTCAGGCCTCACAAGCAAGGTCCCAAGGACATCAGTGCTTCACAGACCATATACATCAACATATAAAGGCCATCTATAATGGAAAATAACCAAACTACTCCAAACCAGAAAAAAGATACAGTTTCCAAAATCATAATTTTCTATTGGCAACAATTAATAAAGTTGCACATAATTTGAACCAAGCAATTCAATATAACGAAATCACAAAGTGTAACTTATGACCAGATGACTGCTGTTGTCACGCTGACCCATGCTTGTCCGAGCCATGCCGAAGACTTCACAGAGCCGAAACCATCTGTGCTGATAGCCAAGGGATGGCACAAGCTAACCAAAATGGCTACGTCAGCATGAACTCAAAACACCATGTTCCTTCTACCTCAACATGTACATGTAGCAAATCTCACCCACGCCCATTTCCATCCAACCTTATATACACATATCAACATTCAATAAATACTAAATACTAAGATGCATTCATGCGGAGAGCTAAACAAAAGACAGACATGACAGAATTTGGGTTAAACTAGGTTGATATATATGTATATGTATATCTGGTTGATACACCTTTATAAGGACTTGTAGATCAGCAAATTTCCTTTCATAGTTTGACAGTTGATCAATAAGCAACACATTTTTTTGCCCAGTGTATTAAATATTTCAGCACCATGCACCGAAAAAAGATCGCAAAAAAGACGGCAAAAAAAGATCAAAGTCCTAACCTGTATTGAGCCGTTTTCCTTGTTCTGGATCAGTAAAACTATATTCAGTCATATTACAGCTCAATTACTATCAAACTCAAATAAAATGGGGTCAGAGGTCTACCTTGTACATGTATATTTTCAAACTTTGAGCTTTAAATTTTCTTACAAGATCGACAAAGGTGACGACGACACTTTTCCTGAACAAGTTCTGGATCGGTTTAGCCACTTCTGGATTGCTTCAAAAATTTCTTTACACATAAAAAATAGTCAAGTGTAAGCCTATTTCTCTGCCAAAACCATTGTAACAAGCATATTTTCTAGTAAAGCATGTCTTATTTTAAAGGGAATTAGTTTATATATTAGAATTTAAGTGCATCAACAAGGATAGCATGCATAAATTTTGACTTGACTTTGCTGCTCAGCAAGCCGTCGACCACAAATCCCCCCACGCCGCAAAGTTGACGAGCCCATTATGTCACGCACCAATCTTTTACGCACGTGTAGTTAAGTCCATGACGATCGTACATATGTACTTGCATATGCGATCTGAAACTAGGAAAATCATTTGTTGAATCTTGCGAAGTGAGTGATCTACCGGCCTGTAATTTATTCCGATGTTGATTTTTTGTGCTCCCGTGATTTTTTACAAACCGTCAACAAACGCTGGTACGCGAATTGGAAATTTAGCCAGAATTCCTTTTCTTGAAATTTTCTGGGAGTAAAATTTGTACTGCAAGACTTTCATTTTACCTTTCAAAACAAAAAGTCATCTTGGCATGTATGCGGCAGAGCAATAGCAAAAAGGTGGGTAGGCCTATATATTTCAAGCGATCAGCAACTAGGAAAATGATTGTAATTACTGAAAGCTTGGAGACCACGTGTGGATAAAACTTCCTTCTCGAGCAACTGAAAATGAAATTTGGGCAACAAGATTTTAGACTCCCCTGCCCGAAGGGCAATTACATTTTTAAAAATTTTGCGAGCCCCAATTATATCCTCCAAGGTCTGAAGAAGCCAATGAACAGACTCCGAGACACTTGTGTACGCTGTGTGAATCCACTGTTCACATGCATCACACATTATAGCAGTATTTGTCTCTCATATGTTTCCATCGAATACTCCAAAGGACTGCTACCCTCACTACAATGCCATGGATCTGAGCTTTGTTGAAGATCCCTATACTCACAGATATCAGCAAGAATTTCGAAACAGCTAAAACTCACTGGTATGCAGCGTGACAAGAAAAATCTTGAACAATCATGATAATCCAAGCATACCAATCAGGCAAACAAACATCATGCCCCTCAAGAAACTGGTTCCATCACGGTGGACACCTAAAAATTATAAAATGGAATAGACTTACAGATTGATAAGAAGATAAAAAACTTGGATTAAACATCACAGCAAATCAAACCGAAAGGGTTTCCCAAACCACACAACAGCTAATGAGCAGGCCTATTCCAAGATGGCGGTGAAACTTCCT
Organism: Acanthaster planci; assembly: GCF_054643075.1. Taxonomy (NCBI): domain Eukaryota; kingdom Metazoa; phylum Echinodermata; class Asteroidea; order Valvatida; family Acanthasteridae; genus Acanthaster; species Acanthaster planci. The sequence continues at coordinate 27,915,123 of NC_141778.1, read as the reverse complement.
GTGCAGTTTACGACACAATGGGTGCTGCAATGGATATTCCAGTGCAGTAGCACCGTTGGCAGACAACCATGCTGGGATTAATGGTTTTCGAGTACAAAAGCAGCTCCCAAAATCACCAAAATAGCAAATTTGGATGCAAAAATTTATTACAACAGTAAAATGCATCATGCATGATCTGTCAATTCCCCTGACTCCTGTTTGTACATGAGTGTACATTTACCTATACATACATGTATTGTACAATTAACAAATCATATACCATTATGGTTCATGATGTCAGGCAGAGTCCAGTTCCAGAACTTTCAGAATATGACTGTCTAGATTGTGGGCCAAGTGCCCCAAAAGTGCCTCTTCCGTGATCCACTCCAGGTGTTTACTTTCTGATCACACAGTCCAACGTACAAACATACAGTATATGATTTACGGGTTGTTCATATTGTCAACTCTTGCACATTAATGTACAGAACGGGAGAAACAATGTCTGTTTATTTCACACGGAAAGTGCCTAAAAATCAGTGTAGTCTGGTTGTATTCCAAACTATTTTCTAACGTCTGGGAACCAACTACAGTTCTCACCTACATGTAACATGACTGTTGGTTTACGTAGGTCCAGCCGTGACACAGAGACTACACATGTATGTACTGCACACATGGTTTGCTGAAGACACTTGGGGTTTACAGCGACCCATGTCCATGAGCAATGGCTTTGTTTCCTGAAATTGTAGCTTGTGGAGTATAAATAACATCCTCATCAGGCGTGAAATGAATCATTCACTTCTACAACCAGCATTTTTGGGATGGATTTTTGGGGCAACTAGCAAAACGGTGAACATTTCAAGATCACTGAACATGCATGATCACTGATTCTCAGCTGCATGGCCCTGTATTCTGCACGAATGTATTCGCCTAGTGAAAGCATTGAAGGTAGACTTTTGAATATCTTGTTTTTCATATAAGATACAAAACAAAGAGATTTGTTACTATAAGCCTTATCGCAAATACTGCATGGGTGATTTTGCACAATGGTAGAAAGGCATTGTGGTGAGGCAAAAGGAGCAAACATTGCCCCTTTTTCCTTCCCACGATGCCTTTCAACCATTGTGCTAAATCACCCATGCAGCATTTGCGATAAGACTTATTGTAGCATTGACTATAAGGCACTTAACTTTCATGAAGGTGTGTTGCTTTAAACTACGGTAGGGCTTAGTCTCCTAATTTGAAAATATTGAAATTTTTTGGGGGCGGGGGAGGTATTTTTGATAATTGCTTTGAGTGTATTAATCTTTTATCTGCCATGCAGGGTTTCAAGGCATGGACAAAGAAGTTAACACATGTGCAGTGAGTTTCCCCCAATTTCAGGGGGAGATTTGACCAACTTCCAAAGACGTACATGTAGTTGCCGGTGTGGCTAGTTATGGTTCGTGTGTTCCAGCTATTCATCTTGTGAGCGCCCTCTCACATTAACACAACGTTTTGACCAAGTCCAAGACTAGGGGTATACAAGCAGGAGAGGCCCTTTCTTTTTCTCGAAGTTACGGACCCCTTTCACTCTAGCCCAGCAATATAAATGTCACCCCTTGAAAACCAATCCGTTATTCAAAATTTAATAGAATTTTAATGAGCACTGTCTGTAAATGGAACTCTTTCCATACAGAGCTCTCTGAGGAAAAAAATGTTGCATCCTGCCTTCACTTCAGCAGTTGTGCACAGAGTCTATGGGAAGAGAAGAACATTTTGTAAGTATTTCCCAACAACATCGGTAAATGTTTCTCAGTCCAGAATTTGTGTCTTTCCAGAATTTCTGTAATGGCTGATTTTAATTGAGATAATATATGATGAGAAAACTGGAGTCAGGATGTAATACTTTTCCCCTCTCAGAACCTGGACGTTAGTCGTAGGCCTGGCCCTGGAGCAACATGTAGGTTATCATTAACTTGAGGCCTAAGCTTAAGACTTTCCTCCTCGTAGCACTAGCTACAACATTACCATTGCAAATTATCATACTCACCACAGTCTGATAGTTAGGCCTACGCCTGGGCCTGTAGTATTAATATTGCGTAAACACCCGGTACCTCACGCAAGTGTATTGTCGGCAGCAAGAAAACTAGTTTTCCGAATCTACACTGCGAAGGCCTAATCGCTCTCCTTTGCTCTCTCTACCACGATATACTACGACATTATGACATGGAGTCGGCCTAGTTCATCCCACCCCACCATGATCCCACACATGCCGCGCACTCGCATGATACACAGTATGTACTGTACAGAACATGCGCTTTTGACGGCCCGCACGTAATGAATGAACGCCAAACATATAATAAGCGCTTGCACGTACGTCAACGGAGTCCTTGCCAACGTACCCAGAAACCATTGACCTATCGCAGAGAGCCGTTTTTTATACCACGCATGCGCACGCAAAGGACAGTGGGTAAAATTGTAGTAAACATAATTATAAGAAAAAGCTGATTTCTGTACGTCGGCGCGCCTGGTTTGAATTGAAATAAAAATGTAATGCCATGAAAATCGCCCTCTTCTCAATTTTAAAACCATGAACCTCCTTTTTACTGAAATAAGCGACGATGAACTGTGGAGTCACATCCGAGGTTTATCTGAAGAAGATCTTGACAACGGCAGAAATTCCAAAATCAACAACGAGAGAAAGTCTTTAGAGACGGCACTCTTACAAAATTTACACCGTTAAATTAGGGTTGCCGGTATCCCCTGCTTGCAAATCAAGAGGAAAAAAGCAGACGGCATGTAAGACTTTTAAAACTTACGTTTGGAGAAGTAGTAGGAAATGGACAGATCGAAACGAACACTTTTTATTTGTTCAAAAATCCCCAGTGTTTAAATTGAAAAACATAATTGAAAACTCAAAAGGCGACAAGGTCATTCCAGTCAAAACATTTTGTTTGAAAAGGTTACACGTTGGAATCAGATCAACTTGCTTACATCTATTGCCCACAGTTGGGTTACCAACGTCAACTTTTACAATGGGCATTCGTTTGATTCATTACCCGTGATTTCGACAAATAGATATTTCCGCAGTGATTTTGAAACTCCTAGAAAACGAAAACGCAAAAATATCGACGAATTAACCTTTTATGTCAGGAGCGAGACTGGAAGACTTTTGCAGAATGAAAACGACGGACTAATTATCGAACTCAATATTTTATCAAACTAAACATTTTAACCGCACAATTATAAAACTTTTATGTTAAAAAGGTGGCAAAAATGATGAAAAAAGTATGTATCCAGACTTGACTGGATATGAAGCCGAAACAAACGCGACTAAAATTTACCGCCTTCAAAAAATCGAAGACATCCGCGGCCAAATCTTACGAGGACGCGATGCCAGAAAAACTTCTTATAAAAGGATTAAACAGCTACCAACCGCGCTCAATCACGTGGAATACGGAGTAGAAGCAAAAAGCGCCATGGAAGCAATAAGCCGCCATAGGCATTCCAGCCCTTATTGGCTTGTCGGGCTTGTGATGGAAGGCCTCGCTATCGCAGCATTTGGGGCTTACGCGATATTAAAGAACGCCGGTCGCCGCCTGACTCACAAAACTAAAAAAAAAACACTCTAACGATAGCTTGTCTAGCGCCCTTTATCGATGAGTTCAGAAGAAAATTTGTAAGTTAATGGCCACTGAATAAAGCATAACCCAGATCTACATGTAACTAAATCGCCTGAATCAAGTGTCATCTTGTGAGGACCTACGAACTATTACATGGTGTCAGAACGGTAACGTCCTTCTTCCCACTTCACGTGTGAAATTCGCGATTTGGACTCTGGATCAGCCCAAAACTACGGCGACTTCTCCTGCACATCGCAGCACGCTATGCCACGCGCCTCACATCACGTGTGTGAACTGTGTCGAAACACTGAACAATGTGCAACGGAATGGTTACATAATACGCGGTAGTTCGTAAATTTAAGGGTGGTAAGCCTACCGTTATCTTAACTTAAATCTCAGGTTGACTCTGTACACGATTTATTTGCGATATATTTCTGCTTAAATATAACGGCCTTGATCACATCGTTATGGTGCAACATTTCTCTCTCTCTTTAGCCTCCCTCCAAGCGACGCAACTACACGACGCAACGGCACGACGGCTCCCTTGCGTCGTGCCGTCGGGTCGCACCGTCGCCTTCTTGCCATTTCGTTTGTACACACACGACGCGACGCGTCGTGTGCTGTCGCCCTTTGCTTCATGGTGTTTATAGAGGGCGCTTTTATTATTTTCTTTCATTTCTGTCCCCCGTGCTTGCAAAGTACATGCTATTTACTCTTTGGTGTTGATTTGTTCTTGTTTTTATCTCATCCATTCCTCGATTAAGATTAATTTCTGTCATGTTTTATTAAGAAAAAAGAGCAAGAAGACAATCGGCATATGTAGGAACTGCTTTCTCATAATATGTGGAAGCCCAGAATTCGTCACTCTTTATACCCAGCCAATGATTTCTTTTTAATACTGGTATTTCTCCGTGGTCCATCCCGATAATTTCTAAGTAGTACTCCCAATTCCCCAGACAATTTGTCTACCGCAAGTTTGTATGACTGCAAGTTTGACCACGGGTTTAGGAAGTTACCACCGAGCCTGTTCTGTAATACCATCAGAATATTCCGTCGTAGTCTTCCTTCAGGCCAGTCTCCCTCGTTACCTTCATCAGCACCACACTTTCAGTGATATTAGTCCGTGTTTCTGAATAAAACATTATACCGACGCTATTATCATTGTGGCCATGTCTTTTTTTTACTCTGTTTGGCCACACACATGTATAATTTCTCTGATCCGCATCTTACACTAGGAAGCACGTTATAATGATTGATGTGTTGTATCTTAGAATAGATTTAGAAATATTGTAGCGGACATAATATGAGAATCATGACACCTGCTTACATTATTTATTTGTTTACTATTTTACGCCTTTTATTATCAGCTAACCAGTGAGAATTAATTCATTTCCGGCTATTATAGTGAACAGTTTTCGCACGGTTTACGAAAATACAAATACCCTCACGTTAGAGAAAGCATCTTTTTAATAATGAGAAAAAACAGGGATTCTATTTAACAAAAACATTATGAATTAGCTATTAAAATAAATAAAGGGCCTAGCTTTAAGACGATCTATTGCTGAAGTTGGGGGGCGACTTGGCTTGTCTTGACTTGGCAAGTAGCTGTGAAGTTTGCAGTAGAAAGGCTTGCAGTAAAAAGAGCTTGAATGGATGTCAAAGATGTGTTGGGCTATACCATGTTTAGGGTTCAAGTGCACAGTCTTTCCTTCCCCTCGACTAAATCAGGTTTCGGAACGGAATTCATGTGGCTCTGGTCCAGGCCACCCACTGTCAAGCAACGTATGCGTGTGTCAGTGTGGTTCAATAGGCTTACACTGGTAATGTTTCTGCCTAGAGCAGGACAGGGACGAATTTGCGAGTATGGCAGGTTCGATGGAAGGAGAAATCACAGAGAGACAACAGAACAGTCTCTGTTCAGTCCAGTAGCCAATTGAAGTGGAAGTTCACTGGCTGGGGAAATTATCAGCTCCTTCTCAAGGACTCTTGTGGCTGGTTGCAAGTTCTGCTACCAACTGCCCACATGCACTGTCAAGCAACCCACACAAATTGTGTGAACTAGTTCTGGGGGAGTTAAAATTTCAAAAAGTAGGGGCACAAAATCAATTCTTTTACATAATTATAAGGAAGATCAAAATTAGAGCAGGAAAAGTTAAAACAACGTTGTGGCTCATGTACGTTATTTATTTCCTGGAGACAAGGCTGGTAGTTGGTCTTGACGCTCTTTCTAATTACATTTGATTAAAAACAAACAAACCTTTTCTTCAACAACTCACTCTTAGTGAAAACACAAAGTTAGAAAGTTCAAGGCTCTGTATGCCCATGGCAGCAGCGTACAAAGAGCAAATACCATGTCCTGGGTGCATGCAGTCCACTATTCAAGTAAGAATTTCTGCTCAGCTCATTAGCATTAAAAGTAGCAGCCCAGCATTTTTCTGAAAAAGGGGAGATTGTTTGGCCCCCGAAATGGTGAGATTGTGTAGCTCGTTGCCAGGATCACCTGCGTGGGTCTTTGAGCTATCCTATGAGAGCAGAATGGCTAAAAACTACAACTGAAAAATGATCCTAAGTGCCCAAGAAGGTTGAGGGTTGCCACTTGAAAAATGGCTGCAATCAGACTTTGGAAAAGTCACTTTTTGGGGAGTGATTTTGTTTTGTGGGAATAATTAAAAATGTAATTGGTTAGCCCACTGTTTGTCGTAAATAGTACACCATACATCGTTACTGAACTTGAAAGATCGTTGTGACATGTGATTGTTAGACTGGCTCCTACTCCTCCATTGAGTGTATTATTGTCTTCGTAGCATAACTGTGGTTGCTATCATGACTACTGCGGTGTAACTCCCACACACATACCACTTCCACCTCCATTGCAGGTGAATGGTGATCTGAAAGCCAACTGGAAAAAGTTCAGGCAGCTGTGGGACAGCTTTGAAATTATAACTAACATTGCCGAAAAACCTGACTACATCAAAACTTGAGTTGCCGCATTTATTACTGCAATAGGCAGAGATGAACTCGAAATTCACAACAACCTCACGTACAAATCGGAGGAGGACAAACAAAAACTTGATACGATTTTGAAGCTCTGGGAAGAGCAATGTAAAGGCAAGACAAACATAATCTGTGAGAGATACAAGTTCAACAACTGTGTACAAGAAGTTTTGATCATAATTTGGTTCGACTGAAGGAGTTGGCATCCACATGTGATTTTGGAAGCCTTGCAGAAGATTTCCGTAGAGATAGAATCGTGTGCGGAATACCGTGCGTAAACGTCTGCTGCAAGAAGCAAGTCTTAACCTAGATAAATGTGTCATGTTGTGTAAAGCAGCAGAGGCAACTGTATTACATATGCAAGCCATGATTCCGTAGATGATTCCGTGATGATTCCGTAGAAATAAAAGCGGTTCATCAAAAGCAAAAAAAAAAAAAAAAAAATGAAGAAAGAGTTCACATACAATTGTAGATACTATGGTCGAAAACATGAGTTAGTGAAAACTCAATGCCCTGCCTTTGGTAAGACACGTTCAACTTGTGGTAAACCTAACCACTTCTCGCAAAAGTGCAAACAGGGTACAAGCCAATAAAAAAACACAAAGAACCAAAATCCAACAAAAAAGAAGGACAAAAGTCCACGCGCTTGACGAAGACTCAGAAGAGTGTGATTCATGACTGTAAATGTGATAGGTAGTATAAAAAAAAACCAAGACAATGAAAACAAGTACGCAGATAAGATCATGGCCACATTCTTAATTAATGATCAAAGAATCAGAATGCAAATTGATAGTGATGCAACATGTAATGTGTTACCTCAGAAGTACTTACCCGTAGGCACTAAAATAGCTACGTCAAAGAAGATCCTGTTATTATCGGATAACCATGAGTGAACCCTAAAAACATGAAGAAATGCAATGTGGTTTTCGTAGTAATTGAGGGACAAAGCACACCGCTGATTGGATCGTGCACGGCACAGCAATTGAACTTGATTCTAATACAGCGTCACAATATCGCAGTGATTAACGAGCCGTGCAAGCCCCATACTTCAATTGCGAATCAGTGTACCAATGAACTCAAAACATGACGGCAAGGGCGCCTATCCAGATGTCTTCCAAGGACTTGGATACATGCCAGGAATTGTGCATCTTGAACTTGACAAAACGGCAACGCCTACTGTAATGCCACCGAGGCGAGTACCAGTCGCACTAAAAGACAAACTAAAAACAGAACTCGATCGCTTGGAGGAGCGACAAATTATCACCAAGGTCGTTGAACCCACGGACTGGGTCTCAAGTTTGGTCACAAACCAAATGGGAAGATATGAGTCTGCATCGAACCCAAGCCGCTCAACAGTGCTCTTAAACAAGGGCACTACCCACTGCCAATTATTGACGACATCTTGCCACAGATGTCAGGTGTGAATGTCTTTTCCAAGGCCGACTGTAAGGAGGGTTTCCTACAGTGTGAACTTGATACAGAATCCTCCTACCTTACCACCTTCCAGACACCATGGGGGCGATGTCGCTATCAACGAATGCCTTTTGGCATCAATCCAGCCCCTGAAATCTTCCCGCAAACACTGGACCACAACCTAAAGGGTATGGTTGGCGTCTACGAAATAGCAGATGACATCCTGATTTACATCCGAGATTCCTGCCCCCACCTATCAGACACGAGTGAGCCTCTGCGAAAGCTTACCCACAAAGACACAGCGTGGAACTGGACTGGCGAACATGACAATGCATTCACAACCATTAAATAATGTGTAACCGAATCGCCAGTGCTCCTGATGCAGGATGGACAGCCAATTACGTACGCGAGCCGCGCACTTACAGCAGCTGAGACACGCTACTCAGAAATTGAGAAGGAGCTGCTGGCTCTCGTGTTCGGGATGGAACGCAACCACCACTATGTCTACGGTCGCAAAACTGTACTCTGAACAGAATACAAACCACTGGTTGCTATCAGACTGAAAACACTCAACGCAGCACCAAAAAGGTTCAACGCCTATTCATTCGCTTGAACCAGTATGATGTCGAAATCAGGTACAAACCTGGCCCAGAAATGTACTTGGCCGACACAATGTCGCGTGCGTACCTCCCACAAATGGACAGATCACTGATGGAAGTTGGGGTGATATAAAGAATAAGGAGCACTTTAATGACTAACTATTATTAAAGTAAAACTCTGCATAAGCTGTCGTATCTACAACTACTTCATCAGATGCAATGAAGTGGACATCATATGGCAAGGTTTATATGTTTTCAAGATTTTTTTTAAGGTTTATATGCTAGTCGTTAGACAAAAGGTGATGAGTCACTGCTGTAGTGTGACAGAAAGCTACGGTCCCCGTTAGGCCTAAGCCCCCCCCCACCCATTGATGCGGTCCAGTTTGTTGATGATCTAGACTCAGCAAAACTGCAAGAAAATAAAAGCGGTGACACAAGAACCATTGTCTTGTGTTCCGTATATTCCAATAATTACGTTACCTAACGTGTTATCACATTTCAAATTGTAAAGAAGATGCGAAGCAGTTTGACAAAAACCACCACCTTCTTCGGATATTTCCATAAGTACAGCAAATATGGAATATGAACTCACATCAATAAAGAAAGAACTATGAGAGCGTTCAGATGCCATCGTGACCGACAGAGTTGGACCATTCTCAGTATTTTTACGGTCAGACATAAGAAGTCAACTTTGTGTAAGATGCCGCCCAGTAACGTGTTGTCTGATTGGAAACTGCAAGAAAATAAAAACAGTGACACATGAACACATTGCCTTCTTTTCACAGATATTTCAAAAACAACTGCAAATATGGAATTGAAACTCACATCAGTAGAGAGAATGCCATGTTAGCTTTCAGATGCCAGCGGGATTTTCAGATTTGGATTATTCTCAGTCTTTTTAGGGTCAGACATACGAAGTCAACTTTGCGTGGGATGCCGCCCTGTAACGTGTTGTCACATTTCAAATTGCAAGGAAACTAAGAAATAGCTTGAAAATAACCGTCACCTTCTTGGGTTATTTCCATAAGTACAGCACAAATATGGAATTTAAACTCAAACAAAAAGGAGAGAATACCATTTTAGCTTTCAGATGCCAGCGGGATTTTCAGATTTGGATTATTCTCAGTCTTTTTGGAGTCGGACACGCAAAGTCAACTTTGGATGGGATTATAACGTGTTATCACATTTCAAATTCTAAAGAAACTTCGAAGCACTTTGACAAGAACCATCGCTTTCTTTGAACATTTCCATAAGTACAGCAAAATTTGAAAGTTAAACTCAAATCAGTAGAGAGGAAACCATGTGAGCATTCAGATGCCATCGCGACCGACAGACCATTCTCAGTCTTTTTAGGGTCAGACAATATGAAATCAACTTTGTGTAAGATGACGCCCTGTAACCTGTTGACACACGAACACATTGCATTCTTTCCCTGATATTTCAAAAAGTAAGGCAAATATGGATTTCAAACTCACACCAATAGAGAGCAAAGCACGTTAGCTTTCAGATGCCAGCGGGATTTTCAGATTTGGATTATTTTAGGATTGGACATGCGAAGTCAACTTTGCACGGGATACCGCTCTGTAATGGGATCGTTGGATTTAAAATTCAAAAAACTAAGAAGCAGTTTGACAAGAACCCTCACCTTCTTCGGACAATCCGTAAGTAGGGCAAATATGGAATTTAAACTCACATCAATAAAGAAAGAACCATGTGAGCGTTCAGATGCCACCGTGACCGACAGAGTTGGACCATTCTCAGTATTTTTAGGGTCACACATCTGCCAAGTCAACTTTGCTCTTTAGCGTGTTGTCACATTTAGAATTGCAAAAAAAAAACGAAGAAGCAGTCTCAAAAACAACTGCAAATATGGAAGTTAAACTCACACCAGTAAAGACAGGGCTATGTAAGCTTTCAGATAACACCGCGATTGACAGACATGGACCATTCTCAGTCTTTTTAGGGTTAGACATACAAGGTGAACTTTGCCTGGGATGCCGCCCTGTAACGTGTTGTCAGATTGGACAGTGCAAGAAACTTAAAAGCAGTGACACATGAACACATTGCCTTTTTTCCCGGATATTTCAAAAACTAATGCAAATATGGAATAGAAAGCAAACCATGTTAGCTTTCAGATGCCAGCGGGATTTTCAGATTTGGATTATTCTCAGTCTTTTGAGGGTCGGACACGCGAAGTCAACTTTGCGTGGGATGCCGCCCTGTAACGTGTTGTCACATTTGAAATTGCAAAGAAACTAAGAAATAGCTTGAAAATAACCGTCACCTTCTTGGGATATTTCCATAAGTACAGCACAAATATGGAATTTAAACTCAAACAAAAAAGAGAGAATACCATTTTAGCTTTCAGATGCCAGCGGGATTTTCAGATTTGGATTATTCTCAGTCTTTTTGGAGTCGGACACGCAAAGTCAACTTTGGATGGGATTATAACGTGTTATCACATTTCAAATTCTAAAGAAACTTCGAAGCACTTTGACAAGAATCATTGCTTTCTTTGAACATTTCCATAAGTACAGCAAAATTTGAAAGTTAAACTCAAATCAGTAGAGAGGAAACCATGTGAGCATTCAGATGCCATCGCGACCGACAGACCATTCTCAGTCTTTTTAGGGTCAGACAATATGAAATCAACTTTGTGTAAGATGACGCCCTGTAACCTGTTGACACACGAACACATTGCATTCTTTCCCTGATATTTCAAAAAGTAAGGCAAATATGGATTTCAAACTCACACCAATAGAGAGCAAAGCACGTTAGCTTTCAGATGCCAGCGGGATTTTCAGATTTGGATTATTTTAGGATTGGACATGCGAAGTCAACTTTGCACGGGATACCGCTCTGTAATGGGATCGTTGGATTTAAAATTCAAAAAACTAAGAAGCAGTTTGACAAGAACCCTCACCTTCTTCGGACAATCCGTAAGTAGGGCAAATATGGAATTTAAACTCACATCAATAAAGAAAGAACCATGTGAGCGTTCAGATGCCACCGTGACCGACAGAGTTGGACCATTCTCAGTATTTTTAGGGTCACACATCTGCCAAGTCAACTTTGCTCTTTAGCGTGTTGTCACATTTAGAATTGCAAAAAAAAAACGAAGAAGCAGTATCAAAAACAACTGCAAATATGGAAGTTAAACTCACACCAGTAAAGACAGGGCTATGTAAGCTTTCAGATAACACCGCGATTGACAGACATGGACCATTCTCAGTCTTTTTAGGGTTAGACATACAAGGTGAACTTTGCCTGGGATGCCGCCCTGTAACGTGTTGTCAGATTGGACAGTGCAAGAAACTTAAAAGCAGTGACACATGAACACATTGCCTTTTTTCCCGGATATTTCAAAAACTAATGCAAATATGGAATAGAAAGCAAACCATGTTAGCTTTCAGATGCCAGCGGGATTTTCAGATTTGGATTATTCTCAGTCTTTTGAGGGTCGGACACGCGAAGTCAACTTTGCGTGGGATGCCGCCCTGTAACGTGTTGTCACATTTGAAATTGCAAAGAAACTAAGAAATAGCTTGAAAATAACCGTCACCTTCTTGGGTTATTTCCATAAGTACAGCACAAATATGGAATTTAAACTCAAACAAAAAGGAGAGAATACCATTTTAGCTTTCAGATGCCAGCGGGATTTTATGATTTGGATTATTCTCAGTCTTTTTGGAGTCGGACACGCAAAGTCAACTTTAGAGGGGATACCGCTCATAACGTGTTATCACATTTCAAATTCTAAAGAAACTTCCAAGCACTTTGACAAGAACCATCGCTTTCTTTGAACATTTCCATAAGTACAGCAAAATTTGAAAGTTAAACTCAAATCAGTAGAGAGGAAACCATGTGAGCATTCAGATGCCATCGCGACCGACAGACCATTCTCAGTCTTTTTAGGGTCAGACAATATGAAATCAACTTTGTGTAAGATGACGCCCTGTAACCTGTTGACACACGAACACATTGCATTCTTTCCCTGATATTTCAAAAAGTAAGGCAAATATGGATTTCAAACTCACACCAATAGAGAGCAAAGCACGTTAGCTTTCAGATGCCAGCGGGATTTTCAGATTTGGATTATTTTAGGATTCGACATGCGAAGTCAACTTTGCCCGGGATACCGCTCTGTAATGGGATCGTTGGATTTAAAATTCAAAAAACTAAGAAGCAGTTTGACAAGAACCCTCACCTTCTTCGGACAATCCGTAAGTAGGGCAAATATGGAATTTAAACTCACATCAATAAAGAAAGAACCATGTGAGCGTTCAGATGCCACCGTGACCGACAGAGTTGGACCATTCTCAGTATTTTTAGGGTCACACATGCCAAGTCAACTTTGCTCTTTAGCGTGTTGTCACATTTAGAATTGCAAAAAAAACGAAGAAGCAGTCTCAAAAACAACAGCAAATATGGAAGTTAAACTCACACCAGTAAAGACAGGGCTATGTAAGCTTTCAGATAACACCGCGATTGACAGACATGGACCATTCTCAGTCTTTTTAGGGTTAGACATACAAGGTGAACTTTGCCTGGGATGCCGCCCTGTAACGTGTTGTCAGATGGGACAGTGCAAGAAACTAAAAAGCAGTGACACATGAACACATTGCCTTCTTTCCCGGATATTTCAAAAACTAATGCAAATATGGAATAGAAAGCAAACAATGTTAGCTTTCAGATGCCAGCGGGATTTTCAGATTTGGATTATTCTCAGTCTTTTGAGGGTCGGACACGCGAAGTCAACTTTGCGTGGGATGCCGCCCTGTAACGTGTTGTCACATTTGAAATTGCAAAGAAACTAAGAAATAGCTTGAAAATAACCGTCACCTTCTTGGGATATTTCCATAAGTACAGCACAAATATGGAATTTAAACTCAAACAAAAAGGAGAGAATACCATTTTAGCTTTCAGATGCCAGCGGGATTTTCAGATTTGGATTATTCTCAGTCTTTTTGGAGTCGGACACGCAAAGTCAACTTTGGATGGGATTATAACGTGTTATCACATTTCAAATTCTAAAGAAACTTCCAAGCACTTTTTAGGGTTAGTCAGATTGGACAGTGCAAGAAACTTAAAAGCAGTGACACATGAACACATTGCCTTCTTTCCCGGATATTTCAAAAACTAATGCAAATATGGAATAGAAAGCAAACCATGTTAGCTTTCAGATGCCAGCGGGATTTTCAGATTTGGATTATTCTCAGTCTTTTGGGGGTCGGACCTACGAAGTCAACTTTGCGTGGGATGCCGCCCTGTAACGTGTTGTCACATTTGAAATTGCAAGAAACTAAGAAATAGCTTGAAAATAACCGTCACCTTCTTGGGATATTTCCATAAGTACAGCACAAACAAGGAATTTAAATTCAAACAAAAAGGAGAGAATACCATTTTAGCTTTCAGATGCCAGCAGGATTTTCAGATTTGGGTTATTCTCAGTCTTTTTAGGGTCAAACAATATGAAGTCAACTTTGTGTAAGATGACGCCCTGTAACCTGTTGACACACGAACACATTGCATTCTTTCCCTGATATTTCAAAAACTAAGGCAAATATGGAATTGAAACTCACATCAGTAGAGAGCAAAGCATGTTAGCTTTCAGATGCCAGTGGGATTTTCAGATTTGGATTATTTTCAGTCTTTTTGGGGTCGGACACGCGAAGTCAACTTTGGACGGGATTATAACGTGTTATCACATTTCAAATTGTAAAGAAACTTCCAAGCACTTTGACAAGAACCATCGCCTTCTTTGTACATTTCCATAAGTACGCAAATGTGAAAGTTAAACTCAAATCAGTAGAGAGGAAACCATGTGAGCATTCAGATGCCAACGCGACCGACAGAGCATTCTCAGTCTTTTTAGGGTCAGACAATATGAAATCAACTTTGTGTAGGATGCCGCCCTGTAACCTGTTGACACACGAACACATTGCATTCTTTCCCTGATATTTCAAAAAGTAAGGCAAATATGGATTTGAAACTCACACCAATAGAGAGAAAGCATGTTAGCTTTCAGATGCCAGCGGGATTTTCAGATTTGGATTATTCTCAGTCTTTTTGGGGTCGGACCTACGAAGTCAACTTTGCACGGGATACCGCTCTGTAACGGGGTCGTTGGATTTAAATCCAAAAAATTAAGAAGCAGTTTGACAAGAACCACCACCTTCTTCGGACAATCCGTAAGTAGGGCAAATATGGAATTTAAACTCACATCAATAAAGAAAGAACCATGTGAGCGTTCAGATGCCACCGTGACCGACAGAGTTGGACCATTCTCAGTATTTTTAGGGTCACACATCTGCCAAGTCAACTTTGCTCTTTAGCGTGTTGTCACATTTAGAATTGCAAAAAAAACGAAGAAGCAGTCTCAAAAACAACTGCAAATATGGAAGTTAAACTCACACCAGTAAAGACAGGGCTATGTAAGCTTTCAGATAACACCGCGATTGACAGACATGGACCATTCTCAGTCTTTTTAGGGTTAGACATACAAGGTGAACTTTGCCTGGGATGCCGCCCTGTAACGTGTTGTTAGATTGGACAGTGCAAGAAACTTAAAAGCAGTGACACATGAACACATTGCCTTCTTTCCCGGATATTTCAAAAACTAATGCAAATATGGAATAGAAAGCAAACCATGTTAGCTTTCAGATGCCAGCGGGATTTTCAGATTTGGATTATTCTCAGTCTTTTGGGGGTCGGACCTACGAAGTCAACTTTGCGTGGGATGCCGCCCTGTAACGTGTTGTCACATTTGAAATTGCAAGAAACTAAGAAATAGCTTGAAAATAACCGTCACCTTCTTGGGATATTTCCATAAGTACAGCACAAACAAGGAATTTAAATTCAAACAAAAAGGAGAGAATACCATTTTAGCTTTCAGATGCCACCGGGATTATCAGATTTGGGTTATTCTCAGTCTTTTTGGAGTCGGACACGCAAAGTCAACTTTGGACGGGATTATAACGTGTTATCACATTTCAAATTCTAAAGAAACTTCCAAGCACTTTGACAAGAACCATCGCCTTCTTTGGACATTTCCATAAGTACGCAAATGTGAAAGTTAAACTCACATCAGTAGAGAGGAAACCATGTGAGCATTCAGATGCCAACACCACCGACAGATTTAGAGCATTCTTAGTCTTTGTAGGGTCAGACAATATGAAGTCAACTTTGTGTAAGATGACTCCCTGTAACCTGTTGACACACGAACACATTGCATTCTTTCCCTGATATTTCAAAAACTAAGGCAAATATGGAATTGAAACAAACATCAGTAGAGAGAAAAGCATGTTAGCTTTCAGATGCCAGCGGGATTTTCAGATTTGGATTATTCTTAGTCTTTTTGGAGTCGGACACGCAAAGTCAACTTTGGATGGGATTATAACGTGTTATCACATTTCAAATTCTAAAGAAACTTCCAAGCACTTTGACAAGAACCATGGCCTTCTTTGGACATTTCCATAAGTACAGCCAATGTGAAAGTTAAACTCACATCAGTAGAGAGGAAACCATGTGAACATTCAGAGGCCATCGCGACCGACAGATTTAGAGCATTCTCAGTCTTTTTAGGGTCAGACAATATGAAGTCAACTTTGTGTAAGATGACGCCCTGTAACCTGTTGACACACGAACACATTGCATTCTTTCCCTGATATTTCAAAAACTAAGGCAAATATGGAATTGAAACTCACATCAGTAAAGATAAAAGCCTGTTAGCTTTAAGATGCCAGCGGGATTTTCAGATTTGGATTATTCTCAGTCTTTTTGGAGTCGGACACGCAAAGTCAACTTTGGATGGGATTATAACGTGTTATCACATTTCAAATTGTAAAGAAACTTCCAAGCACTTTGACAAGAACCATCGCCTTCTTTGGACATTTCCATAAGTACAGCAAATATGAAAGTTAAACTCACATCAGTAGAGAGGAAACCATGTGAGCATTCAGAGGCCATCGCGACCGAGAGAATTAGAGCATTCTCAGTCTTTTTAGGGTCAGACAATATGAAGTCAACTTTGTGTAAGATGACGCCCTGTGACATGTTGACACGCGAACACGTTGCATTCTTTCCCTGATATTTTAAAAAGTAAGGCAAATATGGATTTGAAACTCACACCAATAGAGAGAAAGCATGTTAGCTTTCAGATGCCAGCGGGATTTTCAGATTTGGATTATTCTCAGTCTTTTTGGGGTCGGAAATACGAAGTCAACTTTGCGTGGGATGCCGCCCTGTAACGTGTTGTCACATTTGAAATTGTAAAGAAACTAAGAAATAGCTTGAAAATAACCGTCACCTTCTTGGGATATTTCCATAAGTACAACACAAATATGGAATTTAAACTCAAACAAAAAGGAGAGAATACCATTTTAGCTTTCAGATGCCAGCGGGATCTTCAGATTTGGATTATTCTCAGTCTTTTTGGAGTCGGACACGCAAAGTCAACTTTGGATGGGATTATAACGTGTTATCACATTTCAAATTCTAAAGAAACTTCCAAGCACTTTGACAAGAACCATGGCCTTCTTTGGACATTTCCATAAGTACAGCAAATGTGAAAGTTAAACTCACATCAGTAGAGAGGAAACCATGTGAACATTCAGAGGCCATCGCGACCGACAGATTTAGAGCATTCTCAGTCTTTTTAGGGTCAGACAATATGAAGTCAACTTTGTGTAAGATGACGCCCTGTAACCTGTTGACACACGAACACATTGCATTCTTTCCCTGATATTTCAAAAACTAAGGCAAATATGGATTTGAAACTCACACCAATAGAGAGAAAGCATGTTAGCTTTCAGATGCCAGCGGGATTTTCAGATTTGGATTATTCTCAGTCTTTTTGGGGTCGGAAATACGAAGTCAACTTTGCGTGGGATGCCGCCCTGTAACGTGTTGTCACATTTGAAATTGCAAAGAAACTAAGAAATAGCTTGAAAATAACCGTCACCTTCTTGGGATATTTCCATAAGTACAGCACAAACAAGGAATTTAAATTCAAACAAAAAGGAGAGAATACAATTTTAGCTTTCAGATGCCAGCAGGATTTTCAGATTTGGATTATTCTCAGTCTTTTTAGGGTCAAACAATATGAAGTCAACTTTGTGTAAGATGACGCCCTGTAACCTGTTGACACACGAACACATTGCATTCTTTCCCTGATATTTCAAAAAGTAAGGCAAATATGGATTTGAAACTCACACCAATAGAGAGAAAGCATGTTA
Organism: Acanthaster planci; assembly: GCF_054643075.1. Taxonomy (NCBI): domain Eukaryota; kingdom Metazoa; phylum Echinodermata; class Asteroidea; order Valvatida; family Acanthasteridae; genus Acanthaster; species Acanthaster planci. The sequence goes on along the minus strand of NC_141778.1, from coordinate 27,897,300 downwards.
GCTTTCAGATGCCAGCGGGATTTTCAGATTTGGATTATTCTCAGTCTTTTTGGGGTCGGACCTACGAAGTCAACTTTGCACGGGATACCGCTCTGTAACGGGGTCGTTGGATTTAAATCCAAAAAATTAAGAAGCAGTTTGACAAGAACCACCACCTTCTTCGGACAATCCGTAAGTAGGGCAAATATGGAATTTAAACTCACATCAATAAAGAAAGAACCATGTGAGCGTTCAGATGCCACCGTGACCGACAGAGTTGGACCATTCTCAGTATTTTTAGGGTCACACATGCCAAGTCAACTTTGCTCTTTAGCGTGTTGTCACATTTAGAATTGCAAAAAAAACGAAGAAGCAGTCTCAAAAACAACTGCAAATATGGAAGTTAAACTCACACCAGTAAAGACAGGGCTATGTAAGCTTTCAGATAACACCGCGATTGACAGACATGGACCATTCTCAGTCTTTTTAGGGTTAGACATACAAGGTGAACTTTGCCTGGGATGCCGCCCTGTAACGTGTTGTCAGATTGGACAGTGCAAGAAACTTAAAAGCAGTGACACATGAACACATTGCCTTCTTTCCCGGATATTTCAAAAACTAATGCAAATATGGAATAGAAAGCAAACCATGTTAGCTTTCAGATGCCAGCGGGATTTTCAGATTTGGATTATTCTCAGTCTTTTGGGGGTCGGACCTACGAAGTCAACTTTGCGTGGGATGCCGCCCTGTAACGTGTTGTCACATTTGAAATTGCAAGAAACTAAGAAATAGCTTGAAAATAACCGTCACCTTCTTGGGATATTTCCATAAGTACAGCACAAACAAGGAATTTAAATTCAAACAAAAAGGAGAGAATACAATTTTAGCTTTCAGATGCCAGCAGGATTTTCAGATTTGGATTATTCTCAGTCTTTTTAGGGTCAAACAATATGAAGTCAACTTTGTGTAAGATGACGCCCTGTAACCTGTTGACACACGAACACATTGCATTCTTTCCCTGATATTTCAAAAACTAAGGCAAATATGGAATTGAAACTCACATCAGTAGAGAGCAAAGCATGTTAGCTTTCAGATGCCAGTGGGATTTTCAGATTTGGATTATTTTCAGTCTTTTTGGGGTCGGACACGCGAAGTCAACTTTGGACGGGATTATAACGTGCTTATCACATTTCAAATTGTAAAGAAACTTCCAAGCACTTTGACAAGTACCATCGCCTTCTTTGGACATTTCCATAAGTACGCAAATGTGAAAGTTAAACTCAAATCAGTAGAGAGGAAACCATGTGAGCATTCAGATGCCAACGCCACCGACAGAGCATTCTCAGTCTTTTTAGGGTCAGACAATATGAAATCAACTTTGTGTAGGATGCCGCCCTGTAACCTGTTGACACACGAACACATTGCATTCTTTCCCTGATATTTCAAAAAGTAAGGCAAATATGGATTTGAAACTCACACCAATAGAGAGAAAGCATGTTAGCTTTCAGATGCCAGCGGGATTTTCAGATTTGGATTATTCTCAGTCTTTTTGGGGTCGGACCTACGAAGTCAACTTTGCACGGGATACCGCTCTGTAACGGGGTCGTTGGATTTAAATCCAAAAAATTAAGAAGCAGTTTGACAAGAACCACCACCTTCTTCGGACAATCCGTAAGTAGGGCAAATATGGAATTTAAACTCACATCAATAAAGAAAGAACCATGTGAGCGTTCAGATGCCACCGTGACCGACAGAGTTGGACCATTCTCAGTATTTTTAGGGTCACACATGCCAAGTCAACTTTGCTCTTTAGCGTGTTGTCACATTTAGAATTGCAAAAAAAAACGAAGAAGCAGTCTCAAAAACAACTGCAAATATGGAAGTTAAACTCACACCAGTAAAGACAGGGCTATGTAAGCTTTCAGATAACACCGCGATTGACAGACATGGACCATTCTCAGTCTTTTTAGGGTTAGACATACAAGGTGAACTTTGCCTGGGATGCCGCCCTGTAACGTGTTGTCAGATTGGACAGTGCAAGAAACTTAAAAGCAGTGACACATGAACACATTGCCTTCTTTCCCGGATATTTCAAAAACTAATGCAAATATGGAATAGAAAGCAAACCATGTTAGCTTTCAGATGCCAGCGGGATTTTCAGATTTGGATTATTCTCAGTCTTTTTGGAGTTGGACACGCAAAGTCAACTTTGGATGGGATTATAACGTGTTATCACATTTCAAATTGTAAAGAAACTTCCAAGCACTTTGACAAGAACCATGGCCTTCTTTGGACATTTCCATAAGTACAGCAAATGTGAAAGTTAAACTCACATCAGTAGAGAGGAAACCATGTGAACATTCAGAGGCCATCGCGACCGACAGATTTAGAGCATTCTCAGTCTTTTTAGGGTCAGACAATATGAAGTCAACTTTGTGTAAGATGACGCCCTGTAACCTGTTGACACACGAACACATTGCATTCTTTCCCTGATATTTCAAAAACTAAGGCAAATATGGATTTGAAACTCACACCAATAGAGAGAAAGCATGTTAGCTTTCAGATGCCAGCGGGATTTTCAGATTTGGATTATTCTCAGTCTTTTTGGGGTCGGAAATACGAAGTCAACTTTGCGTGGGATGCCGCCCTGTAACGTGTTGTCACATTTGAAATTGCAAAGAAACTAAGAAATAGCTTGAAAATAACCGTCACCTTCTTGGGATATTTCCATAAGTACAGCACAAACAAGGAATTTAAATTCAAACAAAAAGGAGAGAATACAATTTTAGCTTTCAGATGCCAGCAGGATTTTCAGATTTGGATTATTCTCAGTCTTTTTAGGGTCAAACAATATGAAGTCAACTTTGTGTAAGATGACGCCCTGTAACCTGTTGACACACGAACACATTGCATTCTTTCCCTGATATTTCAAAAACTAAGGCAAATATGGAATTGAAACTCACATCAGTAGAGAGCAAAGCATGTTAGCTTTCAGATGCCAGTGGGATTTTCAGATTTGGATTATTTTCAGTCTTTTTGGGGTCGGACACGCGAAGTCAACTTTGGATGGGATTATAACGTGTTATCACATTTCAAATTGTAAAGAAACTTCCAAGCACTTTGACAAGAACCATCGCCTTCTTTGGACATTTCCATAAGTACAGCAAATATGAAAGTTAAACTCACATCAGTAGAGAGGAAACCATGTGAGCATTCAGAGGCCAACGCGACCGACAGAGCATTCTCAGTCTTTTTAGGGTCAGACAATATGAAATCAACTTTGTGTAGGATGCCGCCCTGTAACCTGTTGACACACGAACACATTGCATTCTTTCCCTGATATTTCAAAAAGTAAGGCAAATATGGATTTGAAACTCACACCAATAGAGAGAAAGCATGTTAGCTTTCAGATGCCAGCGGGATTTTCAGATTTGGATTATTCTCAGTCTTTTTGGGGTCGGACCTACGAAGTCAACTTTGCACGGGATACCGCTCTGTAACGGGGTCGTTGGATTTAAATCCAAAAAATTAAGAAGCAGTTTGACAAGAACCACCACCTTCTTCGGACAATCCGTAAGTAGGGCAAATATGGAATTTAAACTCACATCAATAAAGAAAGAACCATGTGAGCGTTCAGATGCCACCGTGACCGACAGAGTTGGACCATTCTCAGTATTTTTAGGGTCACACATGCCAAGTCAACTTTGCTCTTTAGCGTGTTGTCACATTTAGAATTGCAAAAAAAACGAAGAAGCAGTCTCAAAAACAACTGCAAATATGGAAGTTAAACTCACACCAGTAAAGACAGGGCTATGTAAGCTTTCAGACAACACCGCGATTGACAGACATGGACCATTCTCAGTCTTTTTAGGGTTAGACATACAAGGTGAACTTTGCCTGGGATGCCGCCCTGTAACGTGTTGTCAGATTGGACAGTGCAAGAAACTTAAAAGCAGTGACACATGAACACATTGCCTTCTTTCCCGGATATTTCAAAAACTAATGCAAATATGGAATAGAAAGCAAACCATGTTAGCTTTCAGATGCCAGCGGGATTTTCAGATTTGGATTATTCTCAGTCTTTTTGGGGTCGGAAATACGAAGTCAACTTTGCGTGGGATGCCGCCCTGTAACGTGTTGTCACATTTGAAATTGCAAAGAAACTAAGAAATAGCTTGAAAATAACCGTCACCTTCTTGGGATATTTCCATAAGTACAGCACAAACAAGGAATTTAAATTCAAACAAAAAGGAGAGAATACAATTTTAGCTTTCAGATGCCAGCAGGATTTTCAGATTTGGATTATTCTCAGTCTTTTTAGGGTCAAACAATATGAAGTCAACTTTGTGTAAGATGACGCCCTGTAACCTGTTGACACACGAACACATTGCATTCTTTCCCTGATATTTCAAAAACTAAGGCAAATATGGAATTGAAACTCACATCAGTAGAGAGCAAAGCATGTTAGCTTTCAGATGCCAGTGGGATTTTCAGATTTGGATTATTTTCAGTCTTTTTGGGGTCGGACACGCGAAGTCAACTTTGGATGGGATTATAACGTGTTATCACATTTCAAATTGTAAAGAAACTTCCAAGCACTTTGACAAGAACCATCGCCTTCTTTGGACATTTCCATAAGTACAGCAAATATGAAAGTTAAACTCACATCAGTAGAGAGGAAACCATGTGAGCATTCAGAGGCCAACGCGACCGACAGAGCATTCTCAGTCTTTTTAGGGTCAGACAATATGAAATCAACTTTGTGTAGGATGCCGCCCTGTAACCTGTTGACACACGAACACATTGCATTCTTTCCCTGATATTTCAAAAAGTAAGGCAAATATGGATTTGAAACTCACACCAATAGAGAGAAAGCATGTTAGCTTTCAGATGCCAGCGGGATTTTCAGATTTGGATTATTCTCAGTCTTTTTGGGGTCGGACCTACGAAGTCAACTTTGCACGGGATACCGCTCTGTAACGGGGGTCGTTGGATTTAAATCCAAAAAATTAAGAAGCAGTTTGACAAGAACCACCACCTTCTTCGGACAATCCGTAAGTAGGGCAAATATGGAATTTAAACTCACATCAATAAAGAAAGAACCATGTGAGCGTTCAGATGCCACCGTGACCGACAGAGTTGGACCATTCTCAGTATTTTTAGGGTCACACATGCCAAGTCAACTTTGCTCTTTAGCGTGTTGTCACATTTAGAATTGCAAAAAAAACGAAGAAGCAGTCTCAAAAACAACTGCAAATATGGAAGTTAAACTCACACCAGTAAAGACAGGGCTATGTAAGCTTTCAGACAACACCGCGATTGACAGACATGGACCATTCTCAGTCTTTTTAGGGTTAGACATACAAGGTGAACTTTGCCTGGGATGCCGCCCTGTAACGTGTTGTCAGATTGGACAGTGCAAGAAACTTAAAAGCAGTGACACATGAACACATTGCCTTCTTTCCCGGATATTTCAAAAACTAATGCAAATATGGAATAGAAAGCAAACCATGTTAGCTTTCAGATGCCAGCGGGATTTTCAGATTTGGATTATTCTCAGTCTTTTGGGGGTCGGACCTACGAAGTCAACTTTGCGTGGGATGCCGCCCTGTAACGTGTTGTCACATTTGAAATTGCAAGAAACTAAGAAATAGCTTGAAAATAACCGTCACCTTCTTGGGATATTTCCATAAGTACAGCACAAACAAGGAATTTAAATTCAAACAAAAAGGAGAGAATACAATTTTAGCTTTCAGATGCCAGCAGGATTTTCAGATTTGGATTATTCTCAGTCTTTTTAGGGTCAAACAATATGAAGTCAACTTTGTGTAAGATGACGCCCTGTAACCTGTTGACACACGAACACATTGCATTCTTTCCCTGATATTTCAAAAAGTAAGGCAAATATGGATTTGAAACTCACACCAATAGAGAGAAAGCATGTTAAGCTTTCAGATGCCAGCGGGATTTTCAGATTTGGATTATTCTCAGTCTTTTTGGGGTCGGACCTACGAAGTCAACTTTGCACGGGATACCGCTCTGTAACGGGGTCGTTGGATTTAAATCCAAAAAATTAAGAAGCAGTTTGACAAGAACCACCACCTTCTTCGGACAATCCGTAAGTAGGGCAAATATGGAATTTAAACTCACATCAATAAAGAAAGAACCATGTGAGCGTTCAGATGCCACCGTGACCGACAGAGTTGGACCATTCTCAGTATTTTTAGGGTCACACATGCCAAGTCAACTTTGCTCTTTAGCGTGTTGTCACATTTAGAATTGCAAAAAAAACGAAGAAGCAGTCTCAAAAACAACTGCAAATATGGAAGTTAAACTCACACCAGTAAAGACAGGGCTATGTAAGCTTTCAGATAACACCGCGATTGACAGACATGGACCATTCTCAGTCTTTTTAGGGTTAGACATACAAGGTGAACTTTGCCTGGGATGCCGCCCTGTAACGTGTTGTCAGATTGGACAGTGCAAGAAACTTAAAAGCAGTGACACATGAACACATTGCCTTCTTTCCCGGATATTTCAAAAACTAATGCAAATATGGAATAGAAAGCAAACCATGTTAGCTTTCAGATGCCAGCGGGATTTTCAGATTTGGATTATTCTCAGTCTTTTGGGGGTCGGACCTACGAAGTCAACTTTGCGTGGGATGCCGCCCTGTAACGTGTTGTCACATTTGAAATTGCAAGAAACTAAGAAATAGCTTGAAAATAACCGTCACTTTCTTGGGATATTTCCATAAGTACAGCACAAACAAGGAATTTAAATTCAAACAAAAAGGAGAGAATACAATTTTAGCTTTCAGATGCCAGCAGGATTTTCAGATTTGGATTATTCTCAGTCTTTTTAGGGTCAAACAATATGAAGTCAACTTTGTGTAAGATGACGCCCTGTAACCTGTTGACACACGAACACATTGCATTCTTTCCCTGATATTTCAAAAACTAAGGCAAATATGGAATTGAAACTCACATCAGTAGAGAGCAAAGCATGTTAGCTTTCAGATGCCAGTGGGATTTTCAGATTTGGATTATTTTCAGTCTTTTTGGGGTCGGACACGCGAAGTCAACTTTGGACGGGATTATAACGTGCTTATCACATTTCAAATTGTAAAGAAACTTCCAAGCACTTTGACAAGTACCATCGCCTTCTTTGGACATTTCCATAAGTACGCAAATGTGAAAGTTAAACTCAAATCAGTAGAGAGGAAACCATGTGAGCATTCAGATGCCAACGCCACCGACAGAGCATTCTCAGTCTTTTTAGGGTCAGACAATATGAAATCAACTTTGTGTAGGATGCCGCCCTGTAACCTGTTGACACACGAACACATTGCATTCTTTCCCTGATATTTCAAAAAGTAAGGCAAATATGGATTTGAAACTCACACCAATAGAGAGAAAGCATGTTAGCTTTCAGATGCCAGCGGGATTTTCAGATTTGGATTATTCTCAGTCTTTTTGGGGTCGGACCTACGAAGTCAACTTTGCACGGGATACCGCTCTGTAACGGGGTCGTTGGATTTAAATCCAAAAAATTAAGAAGCAGTTTGACAAGAACCACCACCTTCTTCGGACAATCCGTAAGTAGGGCAAATATGGAATTTAAACTCACATCAATAAAGAAAGAACCATGTGAGCGTTCAGATGCCACCGTGACCGACAGAGTTGGACCATTCTCAGTATTTTTAGGGTCACACATGCCAAGTCAACTTTGCTCTTTAGCGTGTTGTCACATTTAGAATTGCAAAAAAAAACGAAGAAGCAGTCTCAAAAACAACTGCAAATATGGAAGTTAAACTCACACCAGTAAAGACAGGGCTATGTAAGCTTTCAGATAACACCGCGATTGACAGACATGGACCATTCTCAGTCTTTTTAGGGTTAGACATACAAGGTGAACTTTGCCTGGGATGCCGCCCTGTAACGTGTTGTCAGATTGGACAGTGCAAGAAACTTAAAAGCAGTGACACATGAACACATTGCCTTCTTTCCCGGATATTTCAAAAACTAATGCAAATATGGAATAGAAAGCAAACCATGTTAGCTTTCAGATGCCAGCGGGATTTTCAGATTTGGATTATTCTCAGTCTTTTTGGAGTCGGACACGCAAAGTCAACTTTGGATGGGATTATAACGTGTTATCACATTTCAAATTCTAAAGAAACTTCCAAGCACTTTGACAAGAACCATGGCCTTCTTTGGACATTTCCATAAGTACAGCAAATGTGAAAGTTAAACTCACATCAGTAGAGAGGAAACCATGTGAACATTCAGAGGCCATCGCGACCGACAGATTTAGAGCATTCTCAGTCTTTTTAGGGTCAGACAATATGAAGTCAACTTTGTGTAAGATGACGCCCTGTAACCTGTTGACACACGAACACATTGCATTCTTTCCCTGATATTTCAAAAACTAAGGCAAATATGGATTTGAAACTCACACCAATAGAGAGAAAGCATGTTAGCTTTCAGATGCCAGCGGGATTTTCAGATTTGGATTATTCTCAGTCTTTTTGGGGTCGGAAATACGAAGTCAACTTTGCGTGGGATGCCGCCCTGTAACGTGTTGTCACATTTGAAATTGCAAAGAAACTAAGAAATAGCTTGAAAATAACCGTCACCTTCTTGGGATATTTCCATAAGTACAGCACAAACAAGGAATTTAAATTCAAACAAAAAGGAGAGAATACAATTTTAGCTTTCAGATGCCAGCAGGATTTTCAGATTTGGATTATTCTCAGTCTTTTTAGGGTCAAACAATATGAAGTCAACTTTGTGTAAGATGACGCCCTGTAACCTGTTGACACACGAACACATTGCATTCTTTCCCTGATATTTCAAAAACTAAGGCAAATATGGAATTGAAACTCACATCAGTAGAGAGCAAAGCATGTTAGCTTTCAGATGCCAGTGGGATTTTCAGATTTGGATTATTTTCAGTCTTTTTGGGGTCGGACACGCGAAGTCAACTTTGGATGGGATTATAACGTGTTATCACATTTCAAATTGTAAAGAAACTTCCAAGCACTTTGACAAGAACCATCGCCTTCTTTGGACATTTCCATAAGTACAGCAAATATGAAAGTTAAACTCACATCAGTAGAGAGGAAACCATGTGAGCATTCAGAGGCCAACGCGACCGACAGAGCATTCTCAGTCTTTTTAGGGTCAGACAATATGAAATCAACTTTGTGTAGGATGCCGCCCTGTAACCTGTTGACACACGAACACATTGCATTCTTTCCCTGATATTTCAAAAAGTAAGGCAAATATGGATTTCAAACTCACACCAATAGAGAGAAAGCATGTTAGCTTTCAGATGCCAGCGGGATTTTCAGATTTGGATTATTCTCAGTCTTTTTGGGGTTGGACCTACGAAGTCAACTTTGCACGGGATACCGCCCTGTAACGTGTTGTCACATTTGAAATTGCAAGAAACTAAGAAATAGCTTGAAAATAACCGTCACCTTCTTGGGATATTTCCATAAGTACAGCACAAACAAGGAATTTAAATTCAAACAAAAAGGAGAGAATACCATTTTAGCTTTCAGATGCCACCGGGATTATCAGATTTGGGTTATTCTCAGTCTTTTTGGAGTCGGACACGCAAAGTCAACTTTGGACGGGATTATAACGTGTTATCACATTTCAAATTCTAAAGAAACTTCCAAGCACTTTGACAAGAACCATCGCCTTCTTTGGACATTTCCATAAGTACGCAAATGTGAAAGTTAAACTCACATCAGTAGAGAGGAAACCATGTGAGCATTCAGATGCCAACGCCACCGACAGATTTAGAGCATTCTTAGTCTTTGTAGGGTCAGACAATATGAAGTCAACTTTGTGTAAGATGACTCCCTGTAACCTGTTGACACACGAACACATTGCATTCTTTCCCTGATATTTCAAAAACTAAGGCAAATATGGAATTGAAACAAACATCAGTAGAGAGAAAAGCATGTTAGCTTTCAGATGCCAGCGGGATCTTCAGATTTGGATTATTCTCAGTCTTTTTGGAGTCGGAAATACGAAGTCAACTTTGCGTGGGATTATAACGTGTTATCACATTTCAAATTCTAAAGAAACTTCCAAGCACTTTGACAAGAACCATGGCCTTCTTTGGACATTTCCATAAGTACAGCAAATGTGAAAGTTAAACTCACATCAGTAGAGAGGAAACCATGTGAACATTCAGAGGCCATCGCGACCGACAGATTTAGAGCATTCTCAGTCTTTTTAGGGTCAGACAATATGAAGTCAACTTTGTGTAAGATGACGCCCTGTAACCTGTTGACACGCGAACACATTGCATTCTTTCCCTGATATTTCAAAAACTAAGGCAAATATGGATTTGAAACTCACACCAATAGAGAGAAAGCATGTTAGCTTTCAGATGCCAGCGGGATTTTCAGATTTGGATTATTCTCAGTCTTTTTGGGGTCGGAAATACGAAGTCAACTTTGCGTGGGATGCCGCCCTGTAACGTGTTGTCACATTTGAAATTGCAAAGAAACTAAGAAATAGCTTGAAAATAACCGTCACCTTCTTGGGATATTTCCATAAGTACAGCACAAACAAGGAATTTAAATTCAAACAAAAAGGAGAGAATACAATTTTAGCTTTCAGATGCCAGCAGGATTTTCAGATTTGAATTATTCTCAGTCTTTTTAGGGTCAAACAATATAAAGTCAACTTTGTGTAAGATGACGCCCTGTAACCTGTTGACACACGAACACATTGCATTCTTTCCCTGATATTTCAAAAACTAAGGCAAATATGGAATTGAAACTCACATCAGTAGAGAGCAAAGCATGTTAGCTTTCAGATGCCAGTGGGATTTTCAGATTTGGATTATTTTCAGTCTTTTTGGGGTCGGACACGCGAAGTCAACTTTGGATGGGATTATAACGTGTTATCACATTTCAAATTGTAAAGAAACTTCCAAGCACTTTGACAAGAACCATCGCCTTCTTTGGACATTTCCATAAGTACAGCAAATATGAAAGTTAAACTCACATCAGTAGAGAGGAAACCATGTGAGCATTCAGAGGCCAACGCGACCGACAGAGCATTCTCAGTCTTTTTAGGGTCAGACAATATGAAATCAACTTTGTGTAGGATGCCGCCCTGTAACCTGTTGACACACGAACACATTGCATTCTTTCCCTGATATTTCAAAAAGTAAGGCAAATATGGATTTCAAACTCACACCAATAGAGAGAAAGCATGTTAGCTTTCAGATGCCAGCGGGATTTTCAGATTTGGATTATTCTCAGTCTTTTTGGGGTCGGACCTACGAAGTCAACTTTGCACGGGATACCGCTCTGTAACGGGGTCGTTGGATTTAAATCCAAAAAATTAAGAAGCAGTTTGACAAGAACCACCACCTTCTTCGGACAATCCGTAAGTAGGGCAAATATGGAATTTAAACTCACATCAATAAAGAAAGAACCATGTGAGCGTTCAGATGCCACCGTGACCGACAGAGTTGGACCATTCTCAGTATTTTTAGGGTCACACATGCCAAGTCAACTTTGCTCTTTAGCGTGTTGTCACATTTAGAATTGCAAAAAAAACGAAGAAGCAGTCTCAAAAACAACTGCAAATATGGAAGTTAAACTCACACCAGTAAAGACAGGGCTATGTAAGCTTTCAGATAACACCGCGATTGACAGACATGGACCATTCTCAGTCTTTTTAGGGTTAGACATACAAGGTGAACTTTGCCTGGGATGCCGCCCTGTAACGTGTTGTCAGATTGGACAGTGCAAGAAACTTAAAAGCAGTGACACATGAACACATTGCCTTCTTTCCCGGATATTTCAAAAACTAATGCAAATATGGAATAGAAAGCAAACCATGTTAGCTTTCAGATGCCAGCGGGATTTTCAGATTTGGATTATTCTCAGTCTTTTGGGGGTCGGACCTACGAAGTCAACTTTGCGTGGGATGCCGCCCTGTAACGTGTTGTCACATTTGAAATTGCAAGAAACTAAGAAATAGCTTGAAAATAACCGTCACCTTCTTGGGATATTTCCATAAGTACAGCACAAACAAGGAATTTAAATTCAAACAAAAAGGAGAGAATACAATTTTAGCTTTCAGATGCCAGCAGGATTTTCAGATTTGGATTATTCTCAGTCTTTTTAGGGTCAAACAATATGAAGTCAACTTTGTGTAAGATGACGCCCTGTAACCTGTTGACACACGAACACATTGCATTCTTTCCCTGATATTTCAAAAAGTAAGGCAAATATGGATTTGAAACTCACACCAATAGAGAGAAAGCATGTTAGCTTTCAGATGCCAGCGGGGATTTCAGATTTGGATTATTCTCAGTCTTTTTGGGGTCGGACCTACGAAGTCAACTTTGCACGGGATACCGCTCTGTAACGGGGTCGTTGGATTTAAATCCAAAAAATTAAGAAGCAGTTTGACAAGAACCACCACCTTCTTCGGACAATCCGTAAGTAGGGCAAATATGGAATTTAAACTCACATCAATAAAGAAAGAACCATGTGAGCGTTCAGATGCCACCGTGACCGACAGAGTTGGACCATTCTCATTATTTTTAGGGTCACACATGCCAAGTCAACTTTGCTCTTTAGCGTGTTGTCACATTTAGAATTGCAAAAAAAAAAAACGAAGAAGCAGTCTCAAAAACAACTGCAAATATGGAAGTTAAACTCACACCAGTAAAGACAGGGCTATGTAAGCTTTCAGATAACACCGCGATTGACAGACATGGACCATTCTCAGTCTTTTTAGGGTTAGACATACAAGGTGAACTTTGCCTGGGATGCCGCCCTGTAACGTGTTGTCAGATTGGACAGTGCAAGAAACTTAAAAGCAGTGACACATGAACACATTGCCTTCTTTCCCGGATATTTCAAAAACTAATGCAAATATGGAATAGAAAGCAAACCATGTTAGCTTTCAGATGCCAGCGGGATTTTCAGATTTGGATTATTCTCAGTCTTTTGGGGGTCAGACCTACGAAGTCAACTTTGCGTGGGATGCCGCCCTGTAACGTGTTGTCACATTTGAAATTGCAAGAAACTAAGAAATAGCTTGAAAATAACCGTCACCTTCTTGGGATATTTCCATAAGTACAGCACAAACAAGGAATTTAAATTCAAACAAAAAGGAGAGAATACAATTTTAGCTTTCAGATGCCAGCAGGATTATCAGATTTGGATTATTCTCAGTCTTTTTAGGGTCAAACAATATGAAGTCAACTTTGTGTAAGATGACGCCCTGTAACCTGTTGACACACGAACACATTGCATTCTTTCCCTGATATTTCAAAAACTAAGGCAAATATGGAATTGAAACTCACATCAGTAGAGAGCAAAGCATGTTAGCTTTCAGATGCCAGTGGGATTTTCAGATTTGGATTATTTTCAGTCTTTTTGGGGTCGGACACGCGAAGTCAACTTTGGACGGGATTATAACGTGTTATCACATTTCAAATTGTAAAGAAACTTCCAAGCACTTTGACAAGAACCATCGCCTTCTTTGGACATTTCCATAAGTACGCAAATGTGAAAGTTAAACTCAAATCAGTAGAGAGGAAACCATGTGAGCATTCAGATGCCAACGCGACCGACAGAGCATTCTCAGTCTTTTTAGGGTCAGACAATATGAATTCAACTTTGTGTAGGATGCCGCCCTGTAACCTGTTGACACACGAACACATTGCATTCTTTCCCTGATATTTCAAAAACTAAGGCAAATATGGATTTGAAACTCACACCAATAGAGAGAAAGCATGTTAGCTTTCAGATGCCAGCGGGATTTTCAGATTTGGATTATTTTAGGATTGGACATGCGAAGTCAACTTTGCACGGGATACCGCTCTGTAACGGGGTCGTTGGATTTAAATCCAAAAAATTAAGAAGCAGTTTGACAAGAACCACCACCTTCTTCGGACAATCCGTAAGTAGGGCAAATATGGAATTTAAACTCACATCAATAAAGAAAGAACCATGTGAGCGTTCAGATGCCACCGTGACCGACAGAGTTGGACCATTCTCAGTATTTTTAGGGTCACACATGCCAAGTCAACTTTGCTCTTTAGCGTGTTGTCACATTTAGAATTGCAAAAAAAAACGAAGAAGCAGTCTCAAAAACAACTGCAAATATGGAAGTTAAACTCACACCAGTAAAGACAGGGCTATGTAAGCTTTCAGATAACACCGCGATTGACAGACATGGACCATTCTCAGTCTTTTTAGGGTTAGACATACAAGGTGAACTTTGCCTGGGATGCCGCCCTGTAACGTGTTGTCAGATTGAACAGTGCAAGAAACTTAAAAGCAGTGACACATGAACACATTGCCTTCTTTCCCGGATATTTCAAAAACTAATGCAAATATGGAATAGAAAGCAAACCATGTTAGCTTTCAGATGCCAGCGGGATTTTCAGATTTGGATTATTCTCAGTCTTTTGGGGGTCGGACCTACGAAGTCAACTTTGCGTGGGATGCCGCCCTGTAACGTGTTGTCACATTTGAAATTGCAAGAAACTAAGAAATAGCTTGAAAATAACCGTCACCTTCTTGGGATATTTCCATAAGTACAGCACAAACAAGGAATTTAAATTCAAACAAAAAGGAGAGAATACAATTTTAGCTTTCAGATGCCAGCAGGATTTTCAGATTTGGATTATTCTCAGTCTTTTTAGGGTCAAACAATATGAAGTCAACTTTATGTAAGATGCCGCCCTGTAACCTGTTGACACACGAACACATTGCATTCTTTCCCTGATATTTCAAAACTAAGGCAAATATGGAATTGAAACTCACATCAGTAGAGAGCAAAGCATGTTAGCTTTCAGATGCCAGTGGGATTTTCAGATTTGGGTTATTCTCAGTCTTTTTGGAGTCGGGACACGCAAAGTCAACTTTGGACGGGATTATAACGTGTTATCACATTTCAAATTCTAAAGAAACTTCCAAGCACTTTGACAAGAACCATCGCCTTCTTTGGACATTTCCATAAGTACGCAAATGTGAAAGTTAAACTCACATCAGTAGAGAGGAAACCATGTGAGCATTCAGATGCCAACGCCACCGACAGATTTAGAGCATTCTTAGTCTTTGTAGGGTCAGACAATATGAAGTCAACTTTGTGTAAGATGACTCCCTGTAACCTGTTGACACACGAACACATTGCATTCTTTCCCTGATATTTCAAAAACTAAGGCAAATATGGAATTGAAACAAACATCAGTAGAGAGAAAAGCATGTTAGCTTTCAGATGCCAGCGGGATTTTCAGATTTGGATTATTCTCAGTCTTTTTGGAGTCGGACACGCAAAGTCAACTTTGGATGGGATTATAACGTGTTATCACATTTCAAATTCTAAAGAAACTTCCAAGCACTTTGACAAGAACCATGGCCTTCTTTGGACATTTCCATAAGTACAGCCAATGTGAAAGTTAAACTCACATCAGTAGAGAGGAAACCATGTGAACATTCAGAGGCCATCGCGACCGACAGATTTAGAGCATTCTCAGTCTTTTTAGGGTCAGACAATATGAAGTCAACTTTGTGTAAGATGACGCCCTGTAACCTGTTGACACACGAACACATTGCATTCTTTCCCTGATATTTCAAAAACTAAGGCAAATATGGAATTTAAACTCAAACAAAAAGGAGAGAATACCATTTTAGCTTTCAGATGCCAGCGGGATCTTCAGATTTGGATTATTCTCAGTCTTTTTGGAGTCGGACACGCAAAGTCAACTTTGGATGGGATTATAACGTGTTATCACATTTCAAATTCTAAAGAAACTTCCAAGCACTTTGACAAGAACCATGGCCTTCTTTGGACATTTCCATAAGTACAGCAAATGTGAAAGTTAAACTCACATCAGTAGAGAGGAAACCATGTGAACATTCAGAGGCCATCGCGACCGACAGATTTAGAGCATTCTCAGTCTTTTTAGGGTCAGACAATATGAAGTCAACTTTGTGTAAGATGACGCCCTGTAACCTGTTGACACACGAACACATTGCATTCTTTCCCTGATATTTCAAAAACTAAGGCAAATATGGATTTGAAACTCACACCAATAGAGAGAAAGCATGTTAGCTTTCAGATGCCAGCGGGATTTTCAGATTTGGATTATTCTCAGTCTTTTGGGGGTCGGACCTACGAAGTCAACTTTGCGTGGGATGCCGCCCTGTAACGTGTTGTCACATTTGAAATTGCAAGAAACTAAGAAATAGCTTGAAAATAACCGTCACCTTCTTGGGATATTTCCATAAGTACAGCACAAACAAGGAATTTAAATTCAAACAAAAAGGAGAGAATACAATTTTAGCTTTCAGATGCCAGCAGGATTTTCAGATTTGGATTATTCTCAGTCTTTTTAGGGTCAAACAATATGAAGTCAACTTTGTGTAAGATGACGCCCTGTAACCTGTTGACACACGAACACATTGCATTCTTTCCCTGATATTTCAAAAACTAAGGCAAATATGGAATTGAAACTCACATCAGTAGAGAGCAAAGCATGTTAGCTTTCAGATGCCAGTGGGATTTTCAGATTTGGATTATTTTCAGTCTTTTTGGGGTCGGACACGCGAAGTCAACTTTGGACGGGATTATAACGTGCTTATCACATTTCAAATTGTAAAGAAACTTCCAAGCACTTTGACAAGTACCATCGCCTTCTTTGGACATTTCCATAAGTACGCAAATGTGAAAGTTAAACTCAAATCAGTAGAGAGGAAACCATGTGAGCATTCAGATGCCAACGCCACCGACAGAGCATTCTCAGTCTTTTTAGGGTCAGACAATATGAAATCAACTTTGTGTAGGATGCCGCCCTGTAACCTGTTGACACACGAACACATTGCATTCTTTCCCTGATATTTCAAAAAGTAAGGCAAATATGGATTTGAAACTCACACCAATAGAGAGAAAGCATGTTAGCTTTCAGATGCCAGCGGGATTTTCAGATTTGGATTATTCTCAGTCTTTTGGGGGTCGGACCTACGAAGTCAACTTTGCACGGGATACCGCTCTGTAACGGGGTCGTTGGATTTAAATCCAAAAAATTAAGAAGCAGTTTGACAAGAACCACCACCTTCTTCGGACAATCCGTAAGTAGGGCAAATATGGAATTTAAACTCACATCAATAAAGAAAGAACCATGTGAGCGTTCAGATGCCACCGTGACCGACAGAGTTGGACCATTCTCAGTATTTTTAGGGTCACACATGCCAAGTCAACTTTGCTCTTTAGCGTGTTGTCACATTTAGAATTGCAAAAAAAAACGAAGAAGCAGTCTCAAAAACAACTGCAAATATGGAAGTTAAACTCACACCAGTAAAGACAGGGCTATGTAAGCTTTCAGATAACACCGCGATTGACAGACATGGACCATTCTCAGTCCTTTTTAGGGTTAGACATACAAGGTGAACTTTGCCTGGGATGCCGCCCTGTAACGTGTTGTCAGATTGGACAGTGCAAGAAACTTAAAAGCAGTGACACATGAACACATTGCCTTCTTTCCCGGATATTTCAAAAACTAATGCAAATATGGAATAGAAAGCAAACCATGTTAGCTTTCAGATGCCAGCGGGATTTTCAGATTGGATTATTCTCAGTCTTTTGGGGGTCGGGACCTACGAAGTCAACTTTGCGTGGGATGCCGCCCTGTAACGTGTTGTCACATTTGAAATTGCAAGAAACTAAGAAATAGCTTGAAAATAACCGTCACCTTCTTGGGATATTTCCATAAGTACAGCACAAACAAGGAATTTAAATTCAAACAAAAAGGAGAGAATACAATTTTAGCTTTCAGATGCCAGCAGGATTTTCAGATTTGGATTATTCTCAGTCTTTTTAGGGTCAAACAATATGAAGTCAACTTTGTGTAAGATGACGCCCTGTAACCTGTTGACACACGAACACATTGCATTCTTTCCCTGATATTTCAAAAAGTAAGGCAAATATGGATTTGAAACTCACACCAATAGAGAGAAAGCATGTTAGCTTTCAGATGCCAGCGGGATTTTCAGATTTGGATTATTCTCAGTCTTTTTGGGGTCGGACCTACGAAGTCAACTTTGCACGGGATACCGCTCTGTAACGGGGTCGTTGGATTTAAATCCAAAAAATTAAGAAGCAGTTTGACAAGAACCACCACCTTCTTCGGACAATCCGTAAGTAGGGCAAATATGGAATTTAAACTCACATCAATAAAGAAAGAACCATGTGAGCGTTCAGATGCCACCGTGACCGACAGAGTTGGACCATTCTCATTATTTTTAGGGTCACACATGCCAAGTCAACTTTGCTCTTTAGCGTGTTGTCACATTTAGAATTGCAAAAAAAAAAACGAAGAAGCAGTCTCAAAAACAACTGCAAATATGGAAGTTAAACTCACACCAGTAAAGACAGGGCTATGTAAGCTTTCAGATAACACCGCGATTGACAGACATGGACCATTCTCAGTCTTTTTAGGGTTAGACATACAAGGTGAACTTTGCCTGGGATGCCGCCCTGTAACGTGTTGTCAGATTGGACAGTGCAAGAAACTTAAAAGCAGTGACACATGAACACATTGCCTTCTTTCCCGGATATTTCAAAAACTAATGCAAATATGGAATAGAAAGCAAACCATGTTAGCTTTCAGATGCCAGCGGGATTTTCAGATTTGGATTATTCTCAGTCTTTTGGGGGTCAGACCTACGAAGTCAACTTTGCGTGGGATGCCGCCCTGTAACGTGTTGTCACATTTGAAATTGCAAGAAACTAAGAAATAGCTTGAAAATAACCGTCACCTTCTTGGGATATTTCCATAAGTACAGCACAAACAAGGAATTTAAATTCAAACAAAAAGGAGAGAATACAATTTTAGCTTTCAGATGCCAGCAGGATTATCAGATTTGGATTATTCTCAGTCTTTTTAGGGTCAAACAATATGAAGTCAACTTTGTGTAAGATGACGCCCTGTAACCTGTTGACACACGAACACATTGCATTCTTTCCCTGATATTTCAAAAACTAAGGCAAATATGGAATTGAAACTCACATCAGTAGAGAGCAAAGCATGTTAGCTTTCAGATGCCAGTGGGATTTTCAGATTTGGATTATTTTCAGTCTTTTTGGGGTCGGACACGCGAAGTCAACTTTGGACGGGATTATAACGTGTTATCACATTTCAAATTGTAAAGAAACTTCCAAGCACTTTGACAAGAACCATCGCCTTCTTTGGACATTTCCATAAGTACGCAAATGTGAAAGTTAAACTCAAATCAGTAGAGAGGAAACCATGTGAGCATTCAGATGCCAACGCGACCGACAGAGCATTCTCAGTCTTTTTAGGGTCAGACAATATGAATTCAACTTTGTGTAGGATGCCGCCCTGTAACCTGTTGACACACGAACACATTGCATTCTTTCCCTGATATTTCAAAAACTAAGGCAAATATGGATTTGAAACTCACACCAATAGAGAGAAAGCATGTTAGCTTTCAGATGCCAGCGGGATTTTCAGATTTGGATTATTTTAGGATTGGACATGCGAAGTCAACTTTGCACGGGATACCGCTCTGTAACGGGGTCGTTGGATTTAAATCCAAAAAATTAAGAAGCAGTTTGACAAGAACCACCACCTTCTTCGGACAATCCGTAAGTAGGGCAAATATGGAATTTAAACTCACATCAATAAAGAAAGAACCATGTGAGCGTTCAGATGCCACCGTGACCGACAGAGTTGGACCATTCTCAGTATTTTTAGGGTCACACATGCCAAGTCAACTTTGCTCTTTAGCGTGTTGTCACATTTAGAATTGCAAAAAAAAACGAAGAAGCAGTCTCAAAAACAACTGCAAATATGGAAGTTAAACTCACACCAGTAAAGACAGGGCTATGTAAGCTTTCAGATAACACCGCGATTGACAGACATGGACCATTCTCAGTCTTTTTAGGGTTAGACATACAAGGTGAACTTTGCCTGGGATGCCGCCCTGTAACGTGTTGTCAGATTGAACAGTGCAAGAAACTTAAAAGCAGTGACACATGAACACATTGCCTTCTTTCCCGGATATTTCAAAAACTAATGCAAATATGGAATAGAAAGCAAACCATGTTAGCTTTCAGATGCCAGCGGGATTTTCAGATTTGGATTATTCTCAGTCTTTTGGGGGTCGGACCTACGAAGTCAACTTTGCGTGGGATGCCGCCCTGTAACGTGTTGTCACATTTGAAATTGCAAGAAACTAAGAAATAGCTTGAAAATAACCGTCACCTTCTTGGGATATTTCCATAAGTACAGCACAAACAAGGAATTTAAATTCAAACAAAAAGGAGAGAATACAATTTTAGCTTTCAGATGCCAGCAGGATTTTCAGATTTGGATTATTCTCAGTCTTTTTAGGGTCAAACAATATGAAGTCAACTTTATGTAAGATGCCGCCCTGTAACCTGTTGACACACGAACACATTGCATTCTTTCCCTGATATTTCAAAAACTAAGGCAAATATGGAATTGAAACTCACATCAGTAGAGAGCAAAGCATGTTAGCTTTCAGATGCCAGTGGGATTTTCAGATTTGGGTTATTCTCAGTCTTTTTGGAGTCGGACACGCAAAGTCAACTTTGGACGGGATTATAACGTGTTATCACATTTCAAATTCTAAAGAAACTTCCAAGCACTTTGACAAGAACCATCGCCTTCTTTGGACATTTCCATAAGTACGCAAATGTGAAAGTTAAACTCACATCAGTAGAGAGGAAACCATGTGAGCATTCAGATGCCAACGCCACCGACAGATTTAGAGCATTCTTAGTCTTTGTAGGGTCAGACAATATGAAGTCAACTTTGTGTAAGATGACTCCCTGTAACCTGTTGACACACGAACACATTGCATTCTTTCCCTGATATTTCAAAAACTAAGGCAAATATGGAATTGAAACAAACATCAGTAGAGAGAAAAGCATGTTAGCTTTCAGATGCCAGCGGGATTTTCAGATTTGGATTATTCTCAGTCTTTTTGGAGTCGGACACGCAAAGTCAACTTTGGATGGGATTATAACGTGTTATCACATTTCAAATTGTAAAGAAACTTCCAAGCACTTTGACAAGAACCATGGCCTTCTTTGGACATTTCCATAAGTACAGCAAATGTGAAAGTTAAACTCACATCAGTAGAGAGGAAACCATGTGAACATTCAGAGGCCATCGCGACCGACAGATTTAGAGCATTCTCAGTCTTTTTAGGGTCAGACAATATGAAGTCAACTTTGTGTAAGATGACGCCCTGTAACCTGTTGACACACGAACACATTGCATTCTTTCCCTGATATTTCAAAAACTAAGGCAAATATGGATTTGAAACTCACACCAATAGAGAGAAAGCATGTTAGCTTTCAGATGCCAGTGGGATTTTCAGATTTGGATTATTCTCAGTCTTTTTGGGGTCGGAAATACGAAGTCAACTTTGCGTGGGATGCCGCCCTGTAACGTGTTGTCACATTTGAAATTGCAAAGAAACTAAGAAATAGCTTGAAAATAACCGTCACCTTCTTGGGATATTTCCATAAGTACAGCACAAACAAGGAATTTAAATTCAAACAAAAAGGAGAGAATACAATTTTAGCTTTCAGATGCCAGCAGGATTTTCAGATTTGGATTATTCTCAGTCTTTTTAGGGTCAAACAATATGAAGTCAACTTTGTGTAAGATGACGCCCTGTAACCTGTTGACACACGAACACATTGCATTCTTTCCCTGATATTTCAAAAACTAAGGCAAATATGGAATTGAAACTCACATCAGTAGAGAGCAAAGCATGTTAGCTTTCAGATGCCAGTGGGATTTTCAGATTTGGATTATTTTCAGTCTTTTTGGGGTCGGACACGCGAAGTCAACTTTGGATGGGATTATAACGTGTTATCACATTTCAAATTGTAAAGAAACTTCCAAGCACTTTGACAAGAACCATCGCCTTCTTTGGACATTTCCATAAGTACAGCAAATATGAAAGTTAAACTCACATCAGTAGAGAGGAAACCATGTGAGCATTCAGAGGCCAACGCGACCGACAGAGCATTCTCAGTCTTTTTAGGGTCAGACAATATGAAATCAACTTTGTGTAGGATGCCGCCCTGTAACCTGTTGACACACGAACACATTGCATTCTTTCCCTGATATTTCAAAAAGTAAGGCAAATATGGATTTCAAACTCACACCAATAGAGAGAAAGCATGTTAAGCTTTCAGATGCCAGCGGGATTTTCAGATTTGGATTATTCTCAGTCTTTTTGGGGTCGGACCTACGAAGTCAACTTTGCACGGGATACCGCTCTGTAACGGGGTCGTTGGATTTAAATCCAAAAAATTAAGAAGCAGTTTGACAAGAACCACCACCTTCTTCGGACAATCCGTAAGTAGGGCAAATATGGAATTTAAACTCACATCAATAAAGAAAGAACCATGTGAGCGTTCAGATGCCACCGTGACCGACAGAGTTGGACCATTCTCAGTATTTTTAGGGTCACACATGCCAAGTCAACTTTGCTCTTTAGCGTGTTGTCACATTTAGAATTGCAAAAAAAAACGAAGAAGCAGTCTCAAAAACAACTGCAAATATGGAAGTTAAACTCACACCAGTAAAGACAGGGCTATGTAAGCTTTCAGATAACACCGCGATTGACAGACATGGACCATTCTCAGTCTTTTTAGGGTTAGACATACAAGGTGAACTTTGCCTGGGATGCCGCCCTGTAACGTGTTGTCAGATTGGACAGTGCAAGAAACTTAAAAGCAGTGACACATGAACACATTGCCTTCTTTCCCGGATATTTCAAAAACTAATGCAAATATGGAATAGAAAGCAAACCATGTTAGCTTTCAGATGCCAGCGGGATTTTCAGATTTGGATTATTCTCAGTCTTTTGGGGGTCGGACCTACGAAGTCAACTTTGCGTGGGATGCCGCCCTGTAACGTGTTGTCACATTTGAAATTGCAAGAAACTAAGAAATAGCTTGAAAATAACCGTCACCTTCTTGGGATATTTCCATAAGTACAGCACAAACAAGGAATTTAAATTCAAACAAAAAGGAGAGAATACAATTTTAGCTTTCAGATGCCAGCAGGATTTTCAGATTTGGATTATTCTCAGTCTTTTTAGGGTCAAACAATATGAAGTCAACTTTGTGTAAGATGACGCCCTGTAACCTGTTGACACACGAACACATTGCATTCTTTCCCTGATATTTCAAAAAGTAAGGCAAATATGGATTTGAAACTCACACCAATAGAGAGAAAGCATGTTAGCTTTCAGATGCCAGCGGGATTTTCAGATTTGGATTATTCTCAGTCTTTTTGGGGTCGGACCTACGAAGTCAACTTTGCACGGGATACCGCTCTGTAACGGGGTCGTTGGATTTAAATCCAAAAAATTAAGAAGCAGTTTGACAAGAACCACCACCTTCTTCGGACAATCCGTAAGTAGGGCAAATATGGAATTTAAACTCACATCAATAAAGAAAGAACCATGTGAGCGTTCAGATGCCACCGTGACCGACAGAGTTGGACCATTCTCAGTATTTTTAGGGTCACACATGCCAAGTCAACTTTGCTCTTTAGCGTGTTGTCACATTTAGAATTGCAAAAAAAACGAAGAAGCAGTCTCAAAAACAACTGCAAATATGGAAGTTAAACTCACACCAGTAAAGACAGGGCTATGTAAGCTTTCAGATAACACCGCGATTGACAGACATGGACCATTCTCAGTCTTTTTAGGGTTAGACATACAAGGTGAACTTTGCCTGGGATGCCGCCCTGTAACGTGTTGTAAGATGGGACAGTGCAAGAAACTAAAAAGCAGTGGCACATGAACACATTGCCTTCTTTCCCGGATATTTCAAAAACTAATGCAAATATGGAATAGAAAGCAAACCATGTTAGCTTTCAGATGCCAGCGGGATTTTCAGATTTGGATTATTCTCAGTCTTTTGGGGGTCGGACCTACGAAGTCAACTTTGCGTGGGATGCCGCCCTGTAACGTGTTGTCACATTTGAAATTGCAAGAAACTAAGAAATAGCTTGAAAATAACCGTCACCTTCTTGGGATATTTCCATAAGTACAGCACAAACAAGGAATTTAAATTCAAACAAAAAGGAGAGAATACAATTTTAGCTTTCAGATGCCAGCAGGATTTTCAGATTTGGATTATTCTCAGTCTTTTTAGGGTCAAACAATATGAAGTCAACTTTGTGTAAGATGACGCCCTGTAACCTGTTGACACACGAACACATTGCATTCTTTCCCTGATATTTCAAAAACTAAGGCAAATATGGAATTGAAACTCACATCAGTAGAGAGCAAAGCATGTTAGCTTTCAGATGCCAGTGGGATTTTCAGATTTGGATTATTTTCAGTCTTTTTGGGGTCGGACACGCGAAGTCAACTTTGGATGGGATTATAACGTGTTATCACATTTCAAATTGTAAAGAAACTTCCAAGCACTTTGACAAGAACCATCGCCTTCTTTGGACATTTCCATAAGTACAGCAAATATGAAAGTTAAACTCACATCAGTAGAGAGGAAACCATGTGAGCATTCAGAGGCCAACGCGACCGACAGAGCATTCTCAGTCTTTTTAGGGTCAGACAATATGAAATCAACTTTGTGTAGGATGCCGCCCTGTAACCTGTTGACACACGAACACATTGCATTCTTTCCCTGATATTTCAAAAAGTAAGGCAAATATGGATTTCAAACTCACACCAATAGAGAGAAAGCATGTTAAGCTTTCAGATGCCAGCGGGATTTTCAGATTTGGATTATTCTCAGTCTTTTTGGGGTCGGACCTACGAAGTCAACTTTGCACGGGATACCGCTCTGTAACGGGGTCGTTGGATTTAAATCCAAAAAATTAAGAAGCAGTTTGACAAGAACCACCACCTTCTTCGGACAATCCGTAAGTAGGGCAAATATGGAATTTAAACTCACATCAATAAAGAAAGAACCATGTGAGCGTTCAGATGCCACCGTGACCGACAGAGTTGGACCATTCTCAGTATTTTTAGGGTCACACATGCCAAGTCAACTTTGCTCTTTAGCGTGTTGTCACATTTAGAATTGCAAAAAAAAAACGAAGAAGCAGTCTCAAAAACAACTGCAAATATGGAAGTTAAACTCACACCAGTAAAGACAGGGCTATGTAAGCTTTCAGATAACACCGCGATTGACAGACATGGACCATTCTCAGTCTTTTTAGGGTTAGACATACAAGGTGAACTTTGCCTGGGATGCCGCCCTGTAACGTGTTGTCAGATTGGACAGTGCAAGAAACTTAAAAGCAGTGACACATGAACACATTGCCTTCTTTCCCGGATATTTCAAAAACTAATGCAAATATGGAATAGAAAGCAAACCATGTTAGCTTTCAGATGCCAGCGGGATTTTCAGATTTGGATTATTCTCAGTCTTTTGGGGGTCGGACCTACGAAGTCAACTTTGCGTGGGATGCCGCCCTGTAACGTGTTGTCACATTTGAAATTGCAAGAAACTAAGAAATAGCTTGAAAATAACCGTCACCTTCTTGGGATATTTCCATAAGTACAGCACAAACAAGGAATTTAAATTCAAACAAAAAGGAGAGAATACAATTTTAGCTTTCAGATGCCAGCAGGATTTTCAGATTTGGATTATTCTCAGTCTTTTTAGGGTCAAACAATATGAAGTCAACTTTATGTAAGATGCCGCCCTGTAACCTGTTGACACACGAACACATTGCATTCTTTCCCTGATATTTCAAAAACTAAGGCAAATATGGAATTGAAACTCACATCAGTAGAGAGCAAAGCATGTTAGCTTTCAGATGCCAGTGGGATTTTCAGATTTGGATTATTTTCAGTCTTTTTGGGGTCGGACACGCGAAGTCAACTTTGGACGGGATTATAACGTGTTATCACATTTCAAATTGTAAAGAAACTTCCAAGCACTTTGACAAGAACCATCGCCTTCTTTGGACATTTCCATAAGTACGCAAATGTGAAAGTTAAACTCAAATCAGTAGAGAGGAAACCATGTGAGCATTCAGATGCCAACGCCACCGACAGAGCATTCTCAGTCTTTTTAGGGTCAGACAATATGAAATCAACTTTGTGTAGGATGCCGCCCTGTAACCTGTTGACACACGAACACATTGCATTCTTTCCCTGATATTTCAAAAAGTAAGGCAAATATGGATTTGAAACTCACACCAATAGAGAGAAAGCATGTTAGCTTTCAGATGCCAGCGGGATTTTCAGATTTGGATTATTCTCAGTCTTTTTGGGGTCGGACCTACGAAGTCAACTTTGCACGGGATACCGCTCTGTAACGGGGTCGTTGGATTTAAATCCAAAAAATTAAGAAGCAGTTTGACAAGAACCACCACCTTCTTCGGACAATCCGTAAGTAGGGCAAATATGGAATTTAAACTCACATCAATAAAGAAAGAACCATGTGAGCGTTCAGATGCCACCGTGACCGACAGAGTTGGACCATTCTCAGTATTTTTAGGGTCACACATGCCAAGTCAACTTTGCTCTTTAGCGTGTTGTCACATTTAGAATTGCAAAAAAAAACGAAGAAGCAGTCTCAAAAACAACTGCAAATATGGAAGTTAAACTCACACCAGTAAAGACAGGGCTATGTAAGCTTTCAGATAACACCGCGATTGACAGACATGGACCATTCTCAGTCTTTTTAGGGTTAGACATACAAGGTGAACTTTGCCTGGGATGCCGCCCTGTAACGTGTTGTCAGATTGGACAGTGCAAGAAACTTAAAAGCAGTGACACATGAACACATTGCCTTCTTTCCCGGATATTTCAAAAACTAATGCAAATATGGAATAGAAAGCAAACCATGTTAGCTTTCAGATGCCAGCGGGATTTTCAGATTTGGATTATTCTCAGTCTTTTTGGAGTTGGACACGCAAAGTCAACTTTGGATGGGATTATAACGTGTTATCACATTTCAAATTGTAAAGAAACTTCCAAGCACTTTGACAAGAACCATGGCCTTCTTTGGACATTTCCATAAGTACGCAAATGTGAAAGTTAAACTCACATCAGTAGAGAGGAAACCATGTGAGCATTCAGATGCCAACGCCACCGACAGACCATTCTCAGTCTTTTTAGGGTCAGACAATATGAAGTCAACTTTGTGTAAGATGACGCCCGGTAACCTGTTGACACACGAACACATTGCATTCTTTCCCTGATATTTCAAAAACTAAGGCAAATATGGAATTGAAACTCACATCAGTAAAGAGAAAAAGCACGTTAGCTTTCAGATGCCAGCGGGATTTTCAGATTTGGATTATTCTCAGTCTTTTTGGAGTCGGACACGAAAAGTCAACTTTGGATGGGATTATAACGTGTTATCACATTTCAAATTGTAAAGAAACTTCCAAGCACTTTGACAAGAACCATCGCCTTCTTTGGACATTTCAATAAGTACAGCAAATATGAAAGTTAAACTCACATCAGTAGAGAGGAAACCATGTGAGCATTCAGAGGCCATCGCGACCAAGAGAATTAGAGCATTCTCAGTCTTTTTAGGTTCAGACAATATGAAGTCAACTTTGTGTAAGTACGCCCTGTGACATGTTGACACGCGAACACATTGCATTCTTTCCCTGATATTTCAAAAAGTAAGGCAAATATGGATTTGAAACTCACACCAATAGAGAGAAAGCATGTTAGCTTTCAGATGCCAGCGGGATTTTCAGATTTGGATTATTCGCAGTCTTTTTGGGGTCGGAAATACGAAGTCAACTTTGCGTGGGATGCCGCCCTGTAACGTGTTGTCACATTTGAAATTGCAAAGAAACTAAGAAATAGCTTGAAAATAACCGTCACCTTCTTGGGATATTTCCATAAGTACAGCACAAATATGGAATTTAAATTCAAACAAAAAGGAGAGAATACCATTTTAGCTTTCAGATGCCAGCGGGATTTTCAGATTTGGGTTATTCTCAGTCTTTTTGGAGTCGGACACGCAAAGTCAACTTTGGATGGGATTATAACGTGTTATCACATTTCAAATTCTAAAGAAACTTCCAAGCACTTTGACAAGAACCATCGCCTTCTTTGGACATTTCCATAAGTACAGCAAATATGAAAGTTAAACTCACATCAGTAGAGAGGAAACCATGTGAGCATTCAGAGGCCATCGCGACCGAGAGAATTAGAGCATTCTCAGTCTTTTTAGGGTCAGACAATATGAAATCAACTTTGTGTAAGATGACGCCCTGTGACATGTTGACACGCGAACACATTGCATT
The DNA here is from genome assembly GCF_054643075.1 of Acanthaster planci. Taxonomy (NCBI): domain Eukaryota; kingdom Metazoa; phylum Echinodermata; class Asteroidea; order Valvatida; family Acanthasteridae; genus Acanthaster; species Acanthaster planci. The sequence continues at coordinate 27,868,995 of NC_141778.1, read as the reverse complement.
CTTTCCCTGATATTTCAAAAAGTAAGGCAAATATGGATTTGAAACTCACACCAATAGAGAGAAAGCATGTTAGCTTTCAGATGCCAGCGGGATTTTCAGATTTGGATTATTCGCAGTCTTTTTGGGGTCGGAAATACGAAGTCAACTTTGCGTGGGATGCCGCCCTGTAACGTGTTGTCACATTTGAAATTGCAAAGAAACTAAGAAATAGCTTGAAAATAACCGTCACCTTCTTGGGATATTTCCATAAGTACAGCACAAATATGGAATTTAAATTCAAACAAAAAGGAGAGAATACCATTTTAGCTTTCAGATGCCAGCGGGATTTTCAGATTTGGGTTATTCTCAGTCTTTTTGGAGTCGGACACGCAAAGTCAACTTTGGATGGGATTATAACGTGTTATCACATTTCAAATTCTAAAGAAACTTCCAAGCACTTTGACAAGAACCATCGCCTTCTTTGGACATTTCCATAAGTACAGCAAATATGAAAGTTAAACTCACATCAGTAGAGAGGAAACCATGTGAGCATTCAGAGGCCATCGCGACCGAGAGAATTAGAGCATTCTCAGTCTTTTTAGGGTCAGACAATATGAAATCAACTTTGTGTAAGATGACGCCCTGTGACATGTTGACACGCGAACACATTGCATTCTTTCCCTGATATTTCAAAAAGTAAGGCAAATATGGATTTGAAACTCACACCAATAGAGAGAAAGCATGTTAGCTTTCAGATGCCAGCGGGATTTTCAGATTTGGATTATTCTCAGTCTTTTTGGGGTCGGACCTACGAAGTCAACTTTGCACGGGATACCGCTCTGTAACGGGGTCGTTGGATTTAAATCCAAAAAATTAAGAAGCAGTTTGACAAGAACCACCACCTTCTTCGGACAATCCGTAAGTAGGGCAAATATGGAATTTAAACTCACATCAATAAAGAAAGAACCATGTGAGCGTTCAGATGCCACCGTGACCGACAGAGTTGGACCATTCTCAGTATTTTTAGGGTCACACATGCCAAGTCAACTTTGCTCTTTAGCGTGTTGTCACATTTAGAATTGCAAAAAAAAACGAAGAAGCAGTCTCAAAAACAACTGCAAATATGGAAGTTAAACTCACACCAGTAAAGACAGGGCTATGTAAGCTTTCAGATAACACCGCGATTGACAGACATGGACCATTCTCAGTCTTTTTAGGGTTAGACATACAAGGTGAACTTTGCCTGGGATGCCGCCCTGTAACGTGTTGTCAGATTGGACAGTGCAAGAAACTTAAAAGCAGTGACACATGAACACATTGCCTTCTTTCCCGGATATTTCAAAAACTAATGCAAATATGGAATAGAAAGCAAACCATGTTAGCTTTCAGATGCCAGCGGGATTTTCAGATTTGGATTATTCTCAGTCTTTTGGGGGTCGGACCTACGAAGTCAACTTTGCGTGGGATGCCGCCCTGTAACGTGTTGTCACATTTGAAATTGCAAGAAACTAAGAAATAGCTTGAAAATAACCGTCACCTTCTTGGGATATTTCCATAAGTACAGCACAAACAAGGAATTTAAATTCAAACAAAAAGGAGAGAATACAATTTTAGCTTTCAGATGCCAGCAGGATTTTCAGATTTGGATTATTCTCAGTCTTTTTAGGGTCAAACAATATGAAGTCAACTTTATGTAAGATGCCGCCCTGTAACCTGTTGACACACGAACACATTGCATTCTTTCCCTGATATTTCAAAAACTAAGGCAAATATGGAATTGAAACTCACATCAGTAGAGAGCAAAGCATGTTAGCTTTCAGATGCCAGTGGGATTTTCAGATTTGGATTATTTTCAGTCTTTTTTGGGTCGGACACGCGAAGTCAACTTTGGACGGGATTATAACGTGTTATCACATTTCAAATTGTAAAGAAACTTCCAAGCACTTTGACATTAACCATCGCCTTCTTTGGACATTTCCATAAGTACGCAAATGTGAAAGTTAAACTCAAATCAGTAGAGAGGAAACCATGTGAGCATTCAGATGCCAACGCGACCGACAGAGCATTCTCAGTCTTTTTAGGGTCAGACAATATGAAATCAACTTTGTGTAGGATGCCGCCCTGTAACCTGTTGACACACGAACACATTGCATTCTTTCCCTGATATTTCAAAAAGTAAGGCAAATATGGATTTGAAACTCACACCAATAGAGAGAAAGCATGTTAGCTTTCAGATGCCAGCGGGATTTTCAGATTTGGATTATTCTCAGTCTTTTTGGGGTCGGACCTACGAAGTCAACTTTGCACGGGATACCGCTCTGTAACGGGGTCGTTGGATTTAAATCCAAAAAATTAAGAAGCAGTTTGACAAGAACCACCACCTTCTTCGGACAATCCGTAAGTAGGGCAAATATGGAATTTAAACTCACATCAATAAAGAAAGAACCATGTGAGCGTTCAGATGCCACCGTGACCGACAGAGTTGGACCATTCTCAGTATTTTTAGGGTCACACATGCCAAGTCAACTTTGCTCTTTAGCGTGTTGTCACATTTAGAATTGCAAAAAAAAACGAAGAAGCAGTCTCAAAAACAACTGCAAATATGGAAGTTAAACTCACACCAGTAAAGACAGGGCTATGTAAGCTTTCAGATAACACCGCGATTGACAGACATGGACCATTCTCAGTCTTTTTAGGGTTAGACATACAAGGTGAACTTTGCCTGGGATGCCGCCCTGTAACGTGTTGTCAGATTGGACAGTGCAAGAAACTTAAAAGCAGTGACACATGAACACATTGCCTTCTTTCCCGGATATTTCAAAAACTAATGCAAATATGGAATAGAAAGCAAACCATGTTAGCTTTCAGATGCCAGCGGGATTTTCAGATTTGGATTATTCTCAGTCTTTTGGGGGTCGGACCTACGAAGTCAACTTTGCGTGGGATGCCGCCCTGTAACGTGTTGTCACATTTGAAATTGCAAGAAACTAAGAAATAGCTTGAAAATAACCGTCACCTTCTTGGGATATTTCCATAAGTACAGCACAAACAAGGAATTTAAATTCAAACAAAAAGGAGAGAATACAATTTTAGCTTTCAGATGCCAGCAGGATTTTCAGATTTGGATTATTCTCAGTCTTTTTAGGGTCAAACAATATGAAGTCAACTTTATGTAAGATGCCGCCCTGTAACCTGTTGACACACGAACACATTGCATTCTTTCCCTGATATTTCAAAAACTAAGGCAAATATGGAATTGAAACTCACATCAGTAGAGAGCAAAGCATGTTAGCTTTCAGATGCCAGTGGGATTTTCAGATTTGGATTATTTTCAGTCTTTTTGGGGTCGGACACGCGAAGTCAACTTTGGACGGGATTATAACGTGTTATCACATTTCAAATTGTAAAGAAACTTCCAAGCACTTTGACAAGAACCATCGCCTTCTTTGGACATTTCCATAAGTACGCAAATGTGAAAGTTAAACTCAAATCAGTAGAGAGGAAACCATGTGAGCATTCAGATGCCAACGCGACCGACAGAGCATTCTCAGTCTTTTTAGGGTCAGACAATATGAAATCAACTTTGTGTAGGATGCCGCCCTGTAACCTGTTGACACACGAACACATTGCATTCTTTCCCTGATATTTCAAAAAGTAAGGCAAATATGGATTTCAAACTCACACCAATAGAGAGAAAGCATGTTAGCTTTCAGATGCCAGCGGGATTTTCAGATTTGGATTATTCTCAGTCTTTTTGGGGTCGGACCTACGAAGTCAACTTTGCACGGGATACCGCTCTGTAACGGGGTCGTTGGATTTAAATCCAAAAAATTAAGAAGCAGTTTGACAAGAACCACCACCTTCTTCGGACAATCCGTAAGTAGGGCAAATATGGAATTTAAACTCACATCAATAAAGAAAGAACCATGTGAGCGTTCAGATGCCACCGTGACCGACAGAGTTGGACCATTCTCAGTATTTTTAGGGTCACACATGCCAAGTCAACTTTGCTCTTTAGCGTGTTGTCACATTTAGAATTGCAAAAAAAAACGAAGAAGCAGTCTCAAAAACAACTGCAAATATGGAAGTTAAACTCACACCAGTAAAGACAGGGCTATGTAAGCTTTCAGATAACACCGCGATTGACAGACATGGACCATTCTCAGTCTTTTTAGGGTTAGACATACAAGGTGAACTTTGCCTGGGATGCCGCCCTGTAACGTGTTGTCAGATTGGACAGTGCAAGAAACTTAAAAGCAGTGACACATGAACACATTGCCTTCTTTCCCGGATATTTCAAAAACTAATGCAAATATGGAATAGAAAGCAAACCATGTTAGCTTTCAGATGCCAGCGGGATTTTCAGATTTGGATTATTCTCAGTCTTTTTGGAGTTGGACACGCAAAGTCAACTTTGGATGGGATTATAACGTGTTATCACATTTCAAATTGTAAAGAAACTTCCAAGCACTTTGACAAGAACCATCGCCTTCTTTGGACATTTCCATAAGTACGCAAATGTGAAAGTTAAACTCACATCAGTAGAGAGGAAACCATGTGAGCATTCAGATGCCAACGCCACCGACAGACCATTCTCAGTCTTTTTAGGGTCAGACAATATGAAGTCAACTTTGTGTAAGATGACGCCCGGTAACCTGTTGACACACGAACACATTGCATTCTTTCCCTGATATTTCAAAAACTAAGGCAAATATGGAATTGAAACTCACATCAGTAAAGAGAAAAAGCACGTTAGCTTTCAGATGCCAGCGGGATTTTCAGATTTGGATTATTCTCAGTCTTTTTGGAGTCGGACACGAAAAGTCAACTTTGGATGGGATTATAACGTGTTATCACATTTCAAATTGTAAAGAAACTTCCAAGCACTTTGACAAGAACCATCGCCTTCTTTGGACATTTCAATAAGTACAGCAAATATGAAAGTTAAACTCACATCAGTAGAGAGGAAACCATGTGAGCATTTAGAGGCCATCGCGACCAAGAGAATTAGAGCATTCTCAGTCTTTTTAGGTTCAGACAATATGAAGTCAACTTTGTGTAAGTACGCCCTGTGACACGTTGACACGCGAACACATTGCATTCTTTCCCTGATATTTCAAAAAGTAAGGCAAATATGGATTTGAAACTCACACCAATAGAGAGAAAGCATGTTAGCTTTCAGATGCCAGCGGGATTTTCAGATTTGGATTATTCGCAGTCTTTTTGGGGTCGGAAATACGAAGTCAACTTTGCGTGGGATGCCGCCCTGTAACGTGTTGTCACATTTGAAATTGCAAAGAAACTAAGAAATAGCTTGAAAATAACCGTCACCTTCTTGGGATATTTCCATAAGTACAGCACAAATATGGAATTTAAATTCAAACAAAAAGGAGAGAATACCATTTTAGCTTTCAGATGCCAGCGGGATTTTCAGATTTGGGTTATTCTCAGTCTTTTTGGAGTCGGACACGCAAAGTCAACTTTGGATGGGATTATAACGTGTTATCACATTTCAAATTCTAAAGAAACTTCCAAGCACTTTGACAAGAACCATCGCCTTCTTTGGACATTTCCATAAGTACAGCAAATATGAAAGTTAAACTCACATCAGTAGAGAGGAAACCATTTGAGCATTCAGAGGCCATCGCGACCGAGAGAATTAGAGCATTCTCAGTCTTTTTAGGGTCAGACAATATGAAATCAACTTTGTGTAAGATGACGCCCTGTGACATGTTGACACGCGAACACATTGCATTCTTTCCCTGATATTTCAAAAAGTAAGGCAAATATGGATTTGAAACTCACACCAATAGAGAGAAAGCATGTTAGCTTTCAGATGCCAGCGGGATTTTCAGATTTGGATTATTCTCAGTCTTTTTGGGGTCGGACCTACGAAGTCAACTTTGCACGGGATACCGCTCTGTAACGGGGTCGTTGGATTTAAATCCAAAAAATTAAGAAGCAGTTTGACAAGAACCACCACCTTCTTCGGACAATCCGTAAGTAGGGCAAATATGGAATTTAAACTCACATCAATAAAGAAAGAACCATGTGAGCGTTCAGATGCCACCGTGACCGACAGAGTTGGACCATTCTCAGTATTTTTAGGGTCACACATGCCAAGTCAACTTTGCTCTTTAGCGTGTTGTCACATTTAGAATTGCAAAAAAAACGAAGAAGCAGTCTCAAAAACAACTGCAAATATGGAAGTTAAACTCACACCAGTAAAGACAGGGCTATGTAAGCTTTCAGATAACACCGCGATTGACAGACATGGACCATTCTCAGTCTTTTTAGGGTTAGACATACAAGGTGAACTTTGCCTGGGATGCCGCCCTGTAACGTGTTGTAAGATGGGACAGTGCAAGAAACTAAAAAGCAGTGGCACATGAACACATTGCCTTCTTTCCCGGATATTTCAAAAACTAATGCAAATATGGAATAGAAAGCAAACAATGTTAGCTTTCAGATGCCAGCGGGATTTTCAGATTTGGATTATTCTCAGTCTTTTGGGGGTCGGACCTACGAAGTCAACTTTGCGTGGGATGCCGCCCTGTAACGTGTTGTCACATTTGAAATTGCAAGAAACTAAGAAATAGCTTGAAAATAACCGTCACCTTCTTGGGATATTTCCATAAGTACAGCACAAACAAGGAATTTAAATTCAAACAAAAAGGAGAGAATACAATTTTAGCTTTCAGATGCCAGCAGGATTTTCAGATTTGGATTATTCTCAGTCTTTTTAGGGTCAAACAATATGAAGTCAACTTTGTGTAAGATGACGCCCTGTAACCTGTTGACACACGAACACATTGCATTCTTTCCCTGATATTTCAAAAACTAAGGCAAATATGGAATTGAAACTCACATCAGTAGAGAGCAAAGCATGTTAGCTTTCAGATGCCAGTGGGATTTTCAGATTTGGATTATTTTCAGTCTTTTTGGGGTCGGACACGCGAAGTCAACTTTGGACGGGATTATAACGTGTTATCACATTTCAAATTGTAAAGAAACTTCCAAGCACTTTGACAAGAACCATCGCCTTCTTTGGACATTTCCATAAGTACGCAAATGTGAAAGTTAAACTCAAATCAGTAGAGAGGAAACCATGTGAGCATTCAGATGCCAACGCGACCGACAGAGCATTCTCAGTCTTTTTAGGGTCAGACAATATGAAATCAACTTTGTGTAGGATGCCGCCCTGTAACCTGTTGACACACGAACACATTGCATTCTTTCCCTGATATTTCAAAAAGTAAGGCAAATATGGATTTGAAACTCACACCAATAGAGAGAAAGCATGTTAGCTTTCAGATGCCAGCGGGATTTTCAGATTTGGATTATTCTCAGTCTTTTTGGGGTCGGACCTACGAAGTCAACTTTGCACGGGATACCGCTCTGTAACGGGGTCGTTGGATTTAAATCCAAAAAATTAAGAAGCAGTTTGACAAGAACCACCACCTTCTTCGGACAATCCGTAAGTAGGGCAAATATGGAATTTAAACTCACATCAATAAAGAAAGAACCATGTGAGCGTTCAGATGCCACCGTGACCGACAGAGTTGGACCATTCTCAGTATTTTTAGGGTCACACATGCCAAGTCAACTTTGCTCTTTAGCGTGTTGTCACATTTAGAATTGCAAAAAAAAACGAAGAAGCAGTCTCAAAAACAACTGCAAATATGGAAGTTAAACTCACACCAGTAAAGACAGGGCTATGTAAGCTTTCAGATAACACCGCGATTGACAGACATGGACCATTCTCAGTCTTTTTAGGGTTAGACATACAAGGTGAACTTTGCCTGGGATGCCGCCCTGTAACGTGTTGTCAGATTGGACAGTGCAAGAAACTTAAAAGCAGTGACACATGAACACATTGCCTTCTTTCCCGGATATTTCAAAAACTAATGCAAATATGGAATAGAAAGCAAACCATGTTAGCTTTCAGATGCCAGCGGGATTTTCAGATTTGGATTATTCTCAGTCTTTTTGGAGTTGGACACGCAAAGTCAACTTTGGATGGGATTATAACGTGTTATCACATTTCAAATTGTAAAGAAACTTCCAAGCACTTTGACAAGAACCATCGCCTTCTTTGGACATTTCCATAAGTACGCAAATGTGAAAGTTAAACTCACATCAGTAGAGAGGAAACCATGTGAGCATTCAGATGCCAACGCCACCGACAGACCATTCTCAGTCTTTTTAGGGTCAGACAATATGAAGTCAACTTTGTGTAAGATGACGCCCGGTAACCTGTTGACACACGAACACATTGCATTCTTTCCCTGATATTTCAAAAACTAAGGCAAATATGGAATTGAAACTCACATCAGTAAAGAGAAAAAGCACGTTAGCTTTCAGATGCCAGCGGGATTTTCAGATTTGGATTATTCTCAGTCTTTTTGGAGTCGGACACGAAAAGTCAACTTTGGATGGGATTATAACGTGTTATCACATTTCAAATTGTAAAGAAACTTCCAAGCACTTTGACAAGAACCATCGCCTTCTTTGGACATTTCAATAAGTACAGCAAATATGAAAGTTAAACTCACATCAGTAGAGAGGAAACCATGTGAGCATTCGGAGGCCATCGCGACCAAGAGAATTAGAGCATTCTCAGTCTTTTTAGGTTCAGACAATATGAAGTCAACTTTGTGTAAGTACGCCCTGTGACATGTTGACACGCGAACACATTGCATTCTTTCCCTGATATTTCAAAAAGTAAGGCAAATATGGATTTGAAACTCACACCAATAGAGAGAAAGCATGTTAGCTTTCAGATGCCAGCGGGATTTTCAGATTTGGATTATTCGCAGTCTTTTTGGGGTCGGAAATACGAAGTCAACTTTGCGTGGGATGCCGCCCTGTAACGTGTTGTCACATTTGAAATTGCAAAGAAACTAAGAAATAGCTTGAAAATAACCGTCACCTTCTTGGGATATTTCCATAAGTACAGCACAAATATGGAATTTAAATTCAAACAAAAAGGAGAGAATACCATTTTAGCTTTCAGATGCCAGCGGGATTTTCAGATTTGGGTTATTCTCAGTCTTTTTGGAGTCGGACACGCAAAGTCAACTTTGGATGGGATTATAACGTGTTATCACATTTCAAATTCTAAAGAAACTTCCAAGCACTTTGACAAGAACCATCGCCTTCTTTGGACATTTCCATAAGTACAGCAAATATGAAAGTTAAACTCACATCAGTAGAGAGGAAACCATGTGAGCATTCAGAGGCCATCGCGACCGAGAGAATTAGAGCATTCTCAGTCTTTTTAGGGTCAGACAATATGAAATCAACTTTGTGTAAGATGACGCCCTGTGACATGTTGACACGCGAACACATTGCATTCTTTCCCTGATATTTCAAAAAGTAAGGCAAATATGGATTTGAAACTCACACCAATAGAGAGAAAGCATGTTAGCTTTCAGATGCCAGCGGGATTTTCAGATTTGGATTATTCGCAGTCTTTTTGGGGTCGGAAATACGAAGTCAACTTTGCGTGGGATGCCGCCCTGTAACGTGTTGTCACATTTGAAATTGCAAAGAAACTAAGAAATAGCTTGAAAATAACCGTCACCTTCTTGGGATATTTCCATAAGTACAGCACAAATATGGAATTTAAATTCAAACAAAAAGGAGAGAATACCATTTTAGCTTTCAGATGCCAGCGGGATTTTCAGATTTGGGTTATTCTCAGTCTTTTTGGAGTCGGACACGCAAAGTCAACTTTGGATGGGATTATAACGTGTTATCACATTTCAAATTCTAAAGAAACTTCCAAGCACTTTGACAAGAACCATCGCCTTCTTTGGACATTTCCATAAGTACAGCAAATATGAAAGTTAAACTCACATCAGTAGAGAGGAAACCATGTGAGCATTCAGAGGCCATCGCGACCGAGAGAATTAGAGCATTCTCAGTCTTTTTAGGGTCAGACAATATGAAATCAACTTTGTGTAAGATGACGCCCTGTGACATGTTGACACGCGAACACATTGCATTCTTTCCCTGATATTTCAAAAAGTAAGGCAAATATGGATTTGAAACTCACACCAATAGAGAGAAAGCATGTTAGCTTTCAGATGCCAGCGGGATTTTCAGATTTGGATTATTCGCAGTCTTTTTGGGGTCGGAAATACGAAGTCAACTTTGCGTGGGATGCCGCCCTGTAACGTGTTGTCACATTTGAAATTGCAAAGAAACTAAGAAATAGCTTGAAAATAACCGTCACCTTCTTGGGATATTTCCATAAGTACAGCACAAATATGGAATTTAAATTCAAACAAAAAGGAGAGAATACCATTTTAGCTTTCAGATGCCAGCGGGATTTTCAGATTTGGGTTATTCTCAGTCTTTTTGGAGTCGGACACGCAAAGTCAACTTTGGATGGGATTATAACGTGTTATCACATTTCAAATTCTAAAGAAACTTCCAAGCACTTTGACAAGAACCATCGCCTTCTTTGGACATTTCCATAAGTACAGCAAATATGAAAGTTAAACTCACATCAGTAGAGAGGAAACCATGTGAGCATTCAGAGGCCATCGCGACCGAGAGAATTAGAGCATTCTCAGTCTTTTTAGGGTCAGACAATATGAAATCAACTTTGTGTAAGATGACGCCCTGTGACATGTTGACACGCGAACACATTGCATTCTTTCCCTGATATTTCAAAAAGTAAGGCAAATATGGATTTGAAACTCACACCAATAGAGAGAAAGCATGTTAGCTTTCAGATGCCAGCGGGATTTTCAGATTTGGATTATTCTCAGTCTTTTTGGGGTCGGACCTACGAAGTCAACTTTGCACGGGATACCGCTCTGTAACGGGGTCGTTGGATTTAAATCCAAAAAATTAAGAAGCAGTTTGACAAGAACCACCACCTTCTTCGGACAATCCGTAAGTAGGGCAAATATGGAATTTAAACTCACATCAATAAAGAAAGAACCATGTGAGCGTTCAGATGCCACCGTGACCGACAGAGTTGGACCATTCTCAGTATTTTTAGGGTCACACATGCCAAGTCAACTTTGCTCTTTAGCGTGTTGTCACATTTAGAATTGCAAAAAAAACGAAGAAGCAGTCTCAAAAACAACTGCAAATATGGAAGTTAAACTCACACCAGTAAAGACAGGGCTATGTAAGCTTTCAGATAACACCGCGATTGACAGACATGGACCATTCTCAGTCTTTTTAGGGTTAGACATACAAGGTGAACTTTGCCTGGGATGCCGCCCTGTAACGTGTTGTCAGATTGGACAGTGCAAGAAACTTAAAAGCAGTGGCACATGAACACATTGCCTTCTTTCCCGGATATTTCAAAAACTAATGCAAATATGGAATAGAAAGCAAACCATGTTACCTTTCAGATGCCAGCGGGATTTTCAGATTTGGATTATTCTCAGTCTTTTGGGGGTCGGACCTACGAAGTCAACTTTGCGTGGGATGCCGCCCTGTAACGTGTTGTCACATTTGAAATTGCAAGAAACTAAGAAATAGCTTGAAAATAACCGTCACCTTCTTGGGATATTTCCATAAGTACAGCACAAACAAGGAATTTAAATTCAAACAAAAAGGAAAGAATACCATTTTAGCTTCAGATGGCAGCGGGATTATCAGATTTGGATTATTCTCAGTCTTTTTGGAGTCGGACACGCAAAGTCAACTTTGGACGGGATTATAACGTGTTATCACATTTCAAATTGTAAAGAAACTTCCAAGCACTTTGACAAGAACCATTGCCTTCTTTAGACATTTCCATAAGTACGCAAATGTGAAAGTTAAACTCACATCAGTAGAGAGGAAACCATGTGAGCATTCAGATGCCAACGCGACCGACAGAGCATTCTCAGTCTTTGTAGGGTCAGACAATGTGAAATCAACTTTGTGTAGGATGCCACCCTGTAACCTGTTGACACACGAACACATTGCATTCTTTCCCTGATATTTCAAAAAGTAAGGCAAATATGGATTTGAAACTCACACCAATAGAGAGAAAGCATGTTAGCTTTCAGATGCCAGCGGGATTATCAGATTTGGATTATTCTCAGTCTTTTTGGGGTCGGACACGCAAACTCAACTTTGGACGGGATTATAACGTGTTATCACATTTCAAATTCTAAAAAAACTTCCAAGCACTTTGACAAGAACCATCGCCTTCTTTGAACATTTCCATAAGTACAGCAAAATTTGAAAGTTAAACTCAAAACAGTAGGGAGGAAACCATGTGAGCATTCAGATGCCATCGCAACCGAAAGACCATTCTCAGTTTTTTTAGGGTCAGACAATATGAAGTCAACTTTGTGTAAGATGACGTCCTGTAACCTGTTGACACACGAACACATTGCATTCTTTCCCTGATATTTCAAAAAGTAAGGAAAATATGGATTTGAAACTCACACCAATAGAGAGAAAGCATGTTAGCTTTCAGATGTCAGCGGGATTTTCAGATTTGGATTATTCTCAGTCTTTTTGGGGTCGGACCTACGAAGTCAACTTTGCACGGGATACCGCTCTGTAATGGGATCGTTGGATTAAAAATTCAAAAAACTAAGAAGCAGTTTGACAAGAACCACCACCTTCTTCGGACAATCCGTAAGTAGGGCAAATATGGAATTTAAACTCACATCAATAAAGAAAGAACCATGTGAGCGTTCAGATGCCACCGTGACCGACAGAGTTGGACCATTCTCAGTATTTTTAGGGTCACACATGCTAAGTCAACTTTGCTCTTTAGCGTGTTGTCACATTTAGAATTGAAAAAAAAACCGAAGAAGCAGTCTCAAAAACAACTGCAAATATGGAAATTTAACTCACACCAGTAAAGACAGGGCTATGTAAGCTTTCGGATAACACCGCGATTGACAAACATGGACCATTCTCAGTCTTTTTAGGGTTAGACGTACAAGGTGAACTTTGCCTGGGATGCCGCCCTGTAACGTGTTGTCAGATTGGACAGTGCAAGAAACTTAAAAGCAGTGACACATGAACACATTGCCTTCTTTCCCGGATATTTCAAAAACTAATGCAAATATGGAATAGAAAGCAAACCATGTTAGCTTTCAGATGCCAGCGGGATTTTCAGATTTGGATTATTCTCAGTCTTTTTGGGGTCGGACCTACGAAGTCAACTTTGCGTGGGATGCCGCCCTGTAACGTGTTGTCACATTTGAAATTGCAAGAAACCAAGAAATAGCTTGAAAATAACCGTCACCTTCTTGGGATATTTCCATAAGTACAGCACAAACAAGGAATTTAAATTCAAACAAAAAGGAGAGAATACAATTTTAGCTTTCAGATGCCAGCAGGATTTTCAGATTTGGATTATTCTCAGTCTTTTTAGGGTCAAACAATATGAAGTCAACTTTATGTAAGATGCCGCCCTGTAACCTGTTGACACACGAACACATTGCATTCTTTCCCTGATATTTCAAAAACTAAGGCAAATATGGAATTGAAACTCACATCAGTAGAGAGCAAAGCATGTTAGCTTTCAGATGCCAGTGGGATTTTCAGATTTGGATTATTTTCAGTCTTTTTGGGGTCGGACACGCGAAGTCAACTTTGGACGGGATTATAACGTGTTATCACATTTCAAATTGTAAAGAAACTTCCAAGCACTTTGACAAGAACCATCGCCTTCTTTGGACATTTCCATAAGTACGCAAATGTGAAAGTTAAACTCAAATCAGTAGAGAGGAAACCATGTGAGCATTCAGATGCCAACGCGACCGACAGAGCATTCTCAGTCTTTTTAGGGTCAGACAATATGAAATCAACTTTGTGTAGGATGCCGCCCTGTAACCTGTTGACACACGAACACATTGCATTCTTTCCCTGATATTTCAAAAAGTAAGGCAAATATGGATTTCAAACTCACACCAATAGAGAGAAAGCATGTTAGCTTTCAGATGCCAGCGGGATTTTCAGATTTGGATTATTCTCAGTCTTTTTGGGGTCGGACCTACGAAGTCAACTTTGCACGGGATACCGCTCTGTAACGGGGTCGTTGGATTTAAATCCAAAAAATTAAGAAGCAGTTTGACAAGAACCACCACCTTCTTCGGACAATCCGTAAGTAGGGCAAATATGGAATTTAAACTCACATCAATAAAGAAAGAACCATGTGAGCGTTCAGATGCCACCGTGACCGACAGAGTTGGACCATTCTCAGTATTTTTAGGGTCACACATGCCAAGTCAACTTTGCTCTTTAGCGTGTTGTCACATTTAGAATTGCAAAAAAAAACGAAGAAGCAGTCTCAAAAACAACTGCAAATATGGAAGTTAAACTCACACCAGTAAAGACAGGGCTATGTAAGCTTTCAGATAACACCGCGATTGACAGACATGGACCATTCTCAGTCTTTTTAGGGTTAGACATACAAGGTGAACTTTGCCTGGGATGCCGCCCTGTAACGTGTTGTCAGATTGGACAGTGCAAGAAACTTAAAAGCAGTGACACATGAACACATTGCCTTCTTTCCCGGATATTTCAAAAACTAATGCAAATATGGAATAGAAAGCAAACCATGTTAGCTTTCAGATGCCAGCGGGATTTTCAGATTTGGATTATTCTCAGTCTTTTTGGAGTTGGACACGCAAAGTCAACTTTGGATGGGATTATAACGTGTTATCACATTTCAAATTGTAAAGAAACTTCCAAGCACTTTGACAAGAACCATGGCCTTCTTTGGACATTTCCATAAGTACGCAAATGTGAAAGTTAAACTCACATCAGTAGAGAGGAAACCATGTGAGCATTCAGATGCCAACGCCACCGACAGACCATTCTCAGTCTTTTTAGGGTCAGACAATATGAAGTCAACTTTGTGTAAGATGACGCCCGGTAACCTGTTGACACACGAACACATTGCATTCTTTCCCTGATATTTCAAAAACTAAGGCAAATATGGAATTGAAACTCACATCAGTAAAGAGAAAAAGCACGTTAGCTTTCAGATGCCAGCGGGATTTTCAGATTTGGATTATTCTCAGTCTTTTTGGAGTCGGACACGAAAAGTCAACTTTGGATGGGATTATAACGTGTTATCACATTTCAAATTGTAAAGAAACTTCCAAGCACTTTGACAAGAACCATCGCCTTCTTTGGACATTTCAATAAGTACAGCAAATATGAAAGTTAAACTCACATCAGTAGAGAGGAAACCATGTGAGCATTCAGAGGCCATCGCGACCAAGAGAATTAGAGCATTCTCAGTCTTTTTAGGTTCAGACAATATGAAGTCAACTTTGTGTAAGTACGCCCTGTGACATGTTGACACGCGAACACATTGCATTCTTTCCCTGATATTTCAAAAAGTAAGGCAAATATGGATTTGAAACTCACACCAATAGAGAGAAAGCATGTTAGCTTTCAGATGCCAGCGGGATTTTCAGATTTGGATTATTCGCAGTCTTTTTGGGGTCGGAAATACGAAGTCAACTTTGCGTGGGATGCCGCCCTGTAACGTGTTGTCACATTTGAAATTGCAAAGAAACTAAGAAATAGCTTGAAAATAACCGTCACCTTCTTGGGATATTTCCATAAGTACAGCACAAATATGGAATTTAAATTCAAACAAAAAGGAGAGAATACCATTTTAGCTTTCAGATGCCAGCGGGATTTTCAGATTTGGGTTATTCTCAGTCTTTTTGGAGTCGGACACGCAAAGTCAACTTTGGATGGGATTATAACGTGTTATCACATTTCAAATTCTAAAGAAACTTCCAAGCACTTTGACAAGAACCATCGCCTTCTTTGGACATTTCCATAAGTACAGCAAATATGAAAGTTAAACTCACATCAGTAGAGAGGAAACCATGTGAGCATTCAGAGGCCATCGCGACCGAGAGAATTAGAGCATTCTCAGTCTTTTTAGGGTCAGACAATATGAAATCAACTTTGTGTAAGATGACGCCCTGTGACATGTTGACACGCGAACACATTGCATTCTTTCCCTGATATTTCAAAAAGTAAGGCAAATATGGATTTGAAACTCACACCAATAGAGAGAAAGCATGTTAGCTTTCAGATGCCAGCGGGATTTTCAGATTTGGATTATTCGCAGTCTTTTTGGGGTCGGAAATACGAAGTCAACTTTGCGTGGGATGCCGCCCTGTAACGTGTTGTCACATTTGAAATTGCAAAGAAACTAAGAAATAGCTTGAAAATAACCGTCACCTTCTTGGGATATTTCCATAAGTACAGCACAAATATGGAATTTAAATTCAAACAAAAAGGAGAGAATACCATTTTAGCTTTCAGATGCCAGCGGGATTTTCAGATTTGGGTTATTCTCAGTCTTTTTGGAGTCGGACACGCAAAGTCAACTTTGGATGGGATTATAACGTGTTATCACATTTCAAATTCTAAAGAAACTTCCAAGCACTTTGACAAGAACCATCGCCTTCTTTGGACATTTCCATAAGTACAGCAAATATGAAAGTTAAACTCACATCAGTAGAGAGGAAACCATGTGAGCATTCAGAGGCCATCGCGACCGAGAGAATTAGAGCATTCTCAGTCTTTTTAGGGTCAGACAATATGAAATCAACTTTGTGTAAGATGACGCCCTGTGACATGTTGACACGCGAACACATTGCATTCTTTCCCTGATATTTCAAAAAGTAAGGCAAATATGGATTTGAAACTCACACCAATAGAGAGAAAGCATGTTAGCTTTCAGATGCCAGCGGGATTTTCAGATTTGGATTATTCTCAGTCTTTTTGGGGTCGGACCTACGAAGTCAACTTTGCACGGGATACCGCTCTGTAACGGGGTCGTTGGATTTAAATCCAAAAAATTAAGAAGCAGTTTGACAAGAACCACCACCTTCTTCGGACAATCCGTAAGTAGGGCAAATATGGAATTTAAACTCACATCAATAAAGAAAGAACCATGTGAGCGTTCAGATGCCACCGTGACCGACAGAGTTGGACCATTCTCAGTATTTTTAGGGTCACACATGCCAAGTCAACTTTGCTCTTTAGCGTGTTGTCACATTTAGAATTGCAAAAAAAAACGAAGAAGCAGTCTCAAAAACAACTGCAAATATGGAAGTTAAACTCACACCAGTAAAGACAGGGCTATGTAAGCTTTCAGATAACACCGCGATTGACAGACATGGACCATTCTCAGTCTTTTTAGGGTTAGACATACAAGGTGAACTTTGCCTGGGATGCCGCCCTGTAACGTGTTGTCAGATTGGACAGTGCAAGAAACTTAAAAGCAGTGACACATGAACACATTGCCTTCTTTCCCGGATATTTCAAAAACTAATGCAAATATGGAATAGAAAGCAAACCATGTTAGCTTTCAGATGCCAGCGGGATTTTCAGATTTGGATTATTCTCAGTCTTTTGGGGGTCGGACCTACGAAGTCAACTTTGCGTGGGATGCCGCCCTGTAACGTGTTGTCACATTTGAAATTGCAAGAAACTAAGAAATAGCTTGAAAATAACCGTCACCTTCTTGGGATATTTCCATAAGTACAGCACAAAAAAGGAATTTAAATTCAAACAAAAAGGAGAGAATACAATTTTAGCTTTCAGATGCCAGCAGGATTTTCAGATTTGGATTATTCTCAGTCTTTTTAGGGTCAAACAATATGAAGTCAACTTTATGTAAGATGCCGCCCTGTAACCTGTTGACACACGAACACATTGCATTCTTTCCCTGATATTTCAAAAACTAAGGCAAATATGGAATTGAAACTCACATCAGTAGAGAGCAAAGCATGTTAGCTTTCAGATGCCAGTGGGATTTTCAGATTTGGATTATTTTCAGTCTTTTTTGGGTCGGACACGCGAAGTCAACTTTGGACGGGATTATAACGTGTTATCACATTTCAAATTGTAAAGAAACTTCCAAGCACTTTGACATTAACCATCGCCTTCTTTGGACATTTCCATAAGTACGCAAATGTGAAAGTTAAACTCAAATCAGTAGAGAGGAAACCATGTGAGCATTCAGATGCCAACGCGACCGACAGAGCATTCTCAGTCTTTTTAGGGTCAGACAATATGAAATCAACTTTGTGTAGGATGCCGCCCTGTAACCTGTTGACACACGAACACATTGCATTCTTTCCCTGATATTTCAAAAAGTAAGGCAAATATGGATTTCAAACTCACACCAATAGAGAGAAAGCATGTTAGCTTTCAGATGCCAGCGGGATTTTCAGATTTGGATTATTCTCAGTCTTTTTGGGGTCGGACCTACGAAGTCAACTTTGCACGGGATACCGCTCTGTAACGGGGTCGTTGGATTTAAATCCAAAAAATTAAGAAGCAGTTTGACAAGAACCACCACCTTCTTCGGACAATCCGTAAGTAGGGCAAATATGGAATTTAAACTCACATCAATAAAGAAAGAACCATGTGAGCGTTCAGATGCCACCGTGACCGACAGAGTTGGACCATTCTCAGTATTTTTAGGGTCACACATGCCAAGTCAACTTTGCTCTTTAGCGTGTTGTCACATTTAGAATTGCAAAAAAAAACGAAGAAGCAGTCTCAAAAACAACTGCAAATATGGAAGTTAAACTCACACCAGTAAAGACAGGGCTATGTAAGCTTTCAGATAACACCGCGATTGACAGACATGGACCATTCTCAGTCTTTTTAGGGTTAGACATACAAGGTGAACTTTGCCTGGGATGCCGCCCTGTAACGTGTTGTCAGATTGGACAGTGCAAGAAACTTAAAAGCAGTGACACATGAACACATTGCCTTCTTTCCCGGATATTTCAAAAACTAATGCAAATATGGAATAGAAAGCAAACCATGTTAGCTTTCAGATGCCAGCGGGATTTTCAGATTTGGATTATTCTCAGTCTTTTGGGGGTCGGACCTACGAAGTCAACTTTGCGTGGGATGCCGCCCTGTAACGTGTTGTCACATTTGAAATTGCAAGAAACTAAGAAATAGCTTGAAAATAACCGTCACCTTCTTGGGATATTTCCATAAGTACAGCACAAACAAGGAATTTAAATTCAAACAAAAAGGAGAGAATACAATTTTAGCTTTCAGATGCCAGCAGGATTTTCAGATTTGGATTATTCTCAGTCTTTTTAGGGTCAAACAATATGAAGTCAACTTTATGTAAGATGCCGCCCTGTAACCTGTTGACACACGAACACATTGCATTCTTTCCCTGATATTTCAAAAACTAAGGCAAATATGGAATTGAAACTCACATCAGTAGAGAGCAAAGCATGTTAGCTTTCAGATGCCAGTGGGATTTTCAGATTTGGATTATTTTCAGTCTTTTTGGGGTCGGACACGCGAAGTCAACTTTGGACGGGATTATAACGTGTTATCACATTTCAAATTGTAAAGAAACTTCCAAGCACTTTGACAAGAACCATCGCCTTCTTTGGACATTTCCATAAGTACGCAAATGTGAAAGTTAAACTCAAATCAGTAGAGAGGAAACCATGTGAGCATTCAGATGCCAACGCGACCGACAGAGCATTCTCAGTCTTTTTAGGGTCAGACAATATGAAATCAACTTTGTGTAGGATGCCGCCCTGTAACCTGTTGACACACGAACACATTGCATTCTTTCCCTGATATTTCAAAAAGTAAGGCAAATATGGATTTCAAACTCACACCAATAGAGAGAAAGCATGTTAGCTTTCAGATGCCAGCGGGATTTTCAGATTTGGATTATTCTCAGTCTTTTTGGGGTCGGACCTACGAAGTCAACTTTGCACGGGATACCGCTCTGTAACGGGGTCGTTGGATTTAAATCCAAAAAATTAAGAAGCAGTTTGACAAGAACCACCACCTTCTTCGGACAATCCGTAAGTAGGGCAAATATGGAATTTAAACTCACATCAATAAAGAAAGAACCATGTGAGCGTTCAGATGCCACCGTGACCGACAGAGTTGGGACCATTCTCAGTATTTTTAGGGTCACACATGCCAAGTCAACTTTGCTCTTTAGCGTGTTGTCACATTTAGAATTGCAAAAAAAAACGAAGAAGCAGTCTCAAAAACAACTGCAAATATGGAAGTTAAACTCACACCAGTAAAGACAGGGCTATGTAAGCTTTCAGATAACACCGCGATTGACAGACATGGACCATTCTCAGTCTTTTTAGGGTTAGACATACAAGGTGAACTTTGCCTGGGATGCCGCCCTGTAACGTGTTGTCAGATTGGACAGTGCAAGAAACTTAAAAGCAGTGACACATGAACACATTGCCTTCTTTCCCGGATATTTCAAAAACTAATGCAAATATGGAATAGAAAGCAAACCATGTTAGCTTTCAGATGCCAGCGGGATTTTCAGATTTGGATTATTCTCAGTCTTTTTGGAGTTGGACACGCAAAGTCAACTTTGGATGGGATTATAACGTGTTATCACATTTCAAATTGTAAAGAAACTTCCAAGCACTTTGACAAGAACCATCGCCTTCTTTGGACATTTCCATAAGTACGCAAATGTGAAAGTTAAACTCACATCAGTAGAGAGGAAACCATGTGAGCATTCAGATGCCAACGCCACCGACAGACCATTCTCAGTCTTTTTAGGGTCAGACAATATGAAGTCAACTTTGTGTAAGATGACGCCCGGTAACCTGTTGACACACGAACACATTGCATTCTTTCCCTGATATTTCAAAAACTAAGGCAAATATGGAATTGAAACTCACATCAGTAAAGAGAAAAAGCACGTTAGCTTTCAGATGCCAGCGGGATTTTCAGATTTGGATTATTCTCAGTCTTTTTGGAGTCGGACACGAAAAGTCAACTTTGGATGGGATTATAACGTGTTATCACATTTCAAATTGTAAAGAAACTTCCAAGCACTTTGACAAGAACCATCGCCTTCTTTGGACATTTCAATAAGTACAGCAAATATGAAAGTTAAACTCACATCAGTAGAGAGGAAACCATGTGAGCATTTAGAGGCCATCGCGACCAAGAGAATTAGAGCATTCTCAGTCTTTTTAGGTTCAGACAATATGAAGTCAACTTTGTGTAAGTACGCCCTGTGACATGTTGACACGCGAACACATTGCATTCTTTCCCTGATATTTCAAAAAGTAAGGCAAATATGGATTTGAAACTCACACCAATAGAGAGAAAGCATGTTAGCTTTCAGATGCCAGCGGGATTTTCAGATTTGGATTATTCGCAGTCTTTTTGGGGTCGGAAATACGAAGTCAACTTTGCGTGGGATGCCGCCCTGTAACGTGTTGTCACATTTGAAATTGCAAAGAAACTAAGAAATAGCTTGAAAATAACCGTCACCTTCTTGGGATATTTCCATAAGTACAGCACAAATATGGAATTTAAATTCAAACAAAAAGGAGAGAATACCATTTTAGCTTTCAGATGCCAGCGGGATTTTCAGATTTGGGTTATTCTCAGTCTTTTTGGAGTCGGACACGCAAAGTCAACTTTGGATGGGATTATAACGTGTTATCACATTTCAAATTCTAAAGAAACTTCCAAGCACTTTGACAAGAACCATCGCCTTCTTTGGACATTTCCATAAGTACAGCAAATATGAAAGTTAAACTCACATCAGTAGAGAGGAAACCATTTGAGCATTCAGAGGCCATCGCGACCGAGAGAATTAGAGCATTCTCAGTCTTTTTAGGGTCAGACAATATGAAATCAACTTTGTGTAAGATGACGCCCTGTGACATGTTGACACGCGAACACATTGCATTCTTTCCCTGATATTTCAAAAAGTAAGGCAAATATGGATTTGAAACTCACACCAATAGAGAGAAAGCATGTTAGCTTTCAGATGCCAGCGGGATTTTCAGATTTGGATTATTCTCAGTCTTTTTGGGGTCGGACCTACGAAGTCAACTTTGCACGGGATACCGCTCTGTAACGGGGTCGTTGGATTTAAATCCAAAAAATTAAGAAGCAGTTTGACAAGAACCACCACCTTCTTCGGACAATCCGTAAGTAGGGCAAATATGGAATTTAAACTCACATCAATAAAGAAAGAACCATGTGAGCGTTCAGATGCCACCGTGACCGACAGAGTTGGACCATTCTCAGTATTTTTAGGGTCACACATGCCAAGTCAACTTTGCTCTTTAGCGTGTTGTCACATTTAGAATTGCAAAAAAAACGAAGAAGCAGTCTCAAAAACAACTGCAAATATGGAAGTTAAACTCACACCAGTAAAGACAGGGCTATGTAAGCTTTCGGATAACACCGCGATTGACAGACATGGACCATTCTCAGTCTTTTTAGGGTTAGACATACAAGGTGAACTTTGCCTGGGATGCCGCCCTGTAACGTGTTGTAAGATGGGACAGTACAAGAAACTAAAAAGCAGTGGCACATGAACACATTGCCTTCTTTCCCGGATATTTCAAAAACTAATGCAAATATGGAATAGAAAGCAAACAATGTTAGCTTTCAGATGCCAGCGGGATTTTCAGATTTGGATTATTCTCAGTCTTTTGGGGGTCGGACCTACGAAGTCAACTTTGCGTGGGATGCCGCCCTGTAACGTGTTGTCACATTTGAAATTGCAAGAAACTAAGAAATAGCTTGAAAATAACCGTCACCTTCTTGGGATATTTCCATAAGTACAGCACAAACAAGGAATTTAAATTCAAACAAAAAGGAGAGAATACAATTTTAGCTTTCAGATGCCAGCAGGATTTTCAGATTTGGATTATTCTCAGTCTTTTTAGGGTCAAACAATATGAAGTCAACTTTGTGTAAGATGACGCCCTGTAACCTGTTGACACACGAACACATTGCATTCTTTCCCTGATATTTCAAAAACTAAGGCAAATATGGAATTGAAACTCACATCAGTAGAGAGCAAAACATGTTAGCTTTCAGATGCCAGTGGGATTTTCAGATTTGGATTATTTTCAGTCTTTTTGGGGTCGGACACGCGAAGTCAACTTTGGACGGGATTATAACGTGTTATCACATTTCAAATTGTAAAGAAACTTCCAAGCACTTTGACAAGAACCATCGCCTTCTTTGGACATTTCCATAAGTACGCAAATGTGAAAGTTAAACTCAAATCAGTAGAGAGGAAACCATGTGAGCATTCAGATGCCAACGCGACCGACAGAGCATTCTCAGTCTTTTTAGGGTCAGACAATATGAAATCAACTTTGTGTAGGATGCCGCCCTGTAACCTGTTGACACACGAACACATTGCATTCTTTCCCTGATATTTCAAAAAGTAAGGCAAATATGGATTTGAAACTCACACCAATAGAGAGAAAGCATGTTAGCTTTCAGATGCCAGCGGGATTTTCAGATTTGGATTATTCTCAGTCTTTTTGGGGTCGGACCTACGAAGTCAACTTTGCACGGGATACCGCTCTGTAACGGGGTCGTTGGATTTAAATCCAAAAAATTAAGAAGCAGTTTGACAAGAACCACCACCTTCTTCGGACAATCCGTAAGTAGGGCAAATATGGAATTTAAACTCACATCAATAAAGAAAGAACCATGTGAGCGTTCAGATGCCACCGTGACCGACAGAGTTGGACCATTCTCAGTATTTTTAGGGTCACACATGCCAAGTCAACTTTGCTCTTTAGCGTGTTGTCACATTTAGAATTGCAAAAAAAACGAAGAAGCAGTCTCAAAAACAACTGCAAATATGGAAGTTAAACTCACACCAGTAAAGACAGGGCTATGTAAGCTTTCAGATAACACCGCGATTGACAGACATGGACCATTCTCAGTCTTTTTAGGGTTAGACATACAAGGTGAACTTTGCCTGGGATGCCGCCCTGTAACGTGTTGTCAGATTGGACAGTGCAAGAAACTTAAAAGCAGTGACACATGAACACATTGCCTTCTTTCCCGGATATTTCAAAAACTAATGCAAATATGGAATAGAAAGCAAACCATGTTAGCTTTCAGATGCCAGCGGGATTTTCAGATTTGGATTATTCTCAGTCTTTTTGGAGTTGGACACGCAAAGTCAACTTTGGATGGGATTATAACGTGTTATCACATTTCAAATTGTAAAGAAACTTCCAAGCACTTTGACAAGAACCATCGCCTTCTTTGGACATTTCCATAAGTACGCAAATGTGAAAGTTAAACTCACATCAGTAGAGAGGAAACCATGTGAGCATTCAGATGCCAACGCCACCGACAGACCATTCTCAGTCTTTTTAGGGTCAGACAATATGAAGTCAACTTTGTGTAAGATGACGCCCGGTAACCTGTTGACACACGAACACATTGCATTCTTTCCCTGATATTTCAAAAACTAAGGCAAATATGGAATTGAAACTCACATCAGTAAAGAGAAAAAGCACGTTAGCTTTCAGATGCCAGCGGGATTTTCAGATTTGGATTATTCTCAGTCTTTTTGGAGTCGGACACGAAAAGTCAACTTTGGATGGGATTATAACGTGTTATCACATTTCAAATTGTAAAGAAACTTCCAAGCACTTTGACAAGAACCATCGCCTTCTTTGGACATTTCAATAAGTACAGCAAATATGAAAGTTAAACTCACATCAGTAGAGAGGAAACCATGTGAGCATTCAGAGGCCATCGCGACCAAGAGAATTAGAGCATTCTCAGTCTTTTTAGGTTCAGACAATATGAAGTCAACTTTGTGTAAGTACGCCCTGTGACATGTTGACACGCGAACACATTGCATTCTTTCCCTGATATTTCAAAAAGTAAGGCAAATATGGATTTGAAACTCACACCAATAGAGAGAAAGCATGTTAGCTTTCAGATGCCAGCGGGATTTTCAGATTTGGATTATTCGCAGTCTTTTTGGGGTCGGAAATACGAAGTCAACTTTGCGTGGGATGCCGCCCTGTAACGTGTTGTCACATTTGAAATTGCAAAGAAACTAAGAAATAGCTTGAAAATAACCGTCACCTTCTTGGGATATTTCCATAAGTACAGCACAAATATGGAATTTAAATTCAAACAAAAAGGAGAGAATACCATTTTAGCTTTCAGATGCCAGCGGGATTTTCAGATTTGGGTTATTCTCAGTCTTTTTGGAGTCGGACACGCAAAGTCAACTTTGGATGGGATTATAACGTGTTATCACATTTCAAATTCTAAAGAAACTTCCAAGCACTTTGACAAGAACCATCGCCTTCTTTGGACATTTCCATAAGTACAGCAAATATGAAAGTTAAACTCACATCAGTAGAGAGGAAACCATGTGAGCATTCAGAGGCCATCGCGACCGAGAGAATTAGAGCATTCTCAGTCTTTTTAGGGTCAGACAATATGAAATCAACTTTGTGTAAGATGACGCCCTGTGACATGTTGACACGCGAACACATTGCATTCTTTCCCTGATATTTCAAAAAGTAAGGCAAATATGGATTTGAAACTCACACCAATAGAGAGAAAGCATGTTAGCTTTCAGATGCCAGCGGGATTTTCAGATTTGGATTATTCGCAGTCTTTTTGGGGTCGGAAAATACGAAGTCAACTTTGCGTGGGATGCCGCCCTGTAACGTGTTGTCACATTTGAAATTGCAAAGAAACTAAGAAATAGCTTGAAAAATAACCGTCACCT